>NW_020897751.1:2050718-2050789 GCF_003984885.1 Neopelma chrysocephalum
AAAAAAAAGGATACAAAAAAAAGGATACAAAAAAAAGGATACAAAAAAAAGGATACAAAAAAAAGGATACA
>NW_020897751.1:2050889-2070375 GCF_003984885.1 Neopelma chrysocephalum
ACAAAAAAAGGAAACAAAAAAAGGATACAAAAAAAAGGATACAAAAAAAGGATACAAAAAAAAGGCTACAAAAAAAAGGATACAAAAAAAAAGGCTACAAAAAAAATGGCTACAAAAAAAAGGCTACAAAAAAAAAAAGGCACTGTGTTCCTTAAATATAGTTGCCCTTTAATGTATTATTACAGCCCAGCATCTACTAATTATAGAATCAGAGAATGGTTTGGGTTGGAAGAGACCTAAAGCACATCTTGTTTCCACCCCCCCTTCCAGCTCTGGTTGACTTTGGGGTGTCAGCACAGCACTTTGCAGCACCTCAAGTGCAGTGTGTGCACAGGCAACCAGAGCATCCATGGTCACCTCCTGCAGTGCCAGGAAAACATAAAGCATCACATGACACCCACTGGATATGAATGTTAGTGATTCTGATGTTTCTCTTGCAACAAGTGAAGGCCAGCACTGTAAAATGACTTTAGCACCTGCCAAAATCCATTATTTCTCCAGGTGGTATTTGGGCTTCAAGCATGGGTGGGATGGACAGCAACCATCTCTCCAGACAGGCCATTTCGTGCCTTAATGCAAGTTGTGTGCTGAAGGTGACCCCTCCCCACCTGACAAGCAGAAGATTCCCTCCAAACCTGGATTCCCATAAAAACCCTCTCTCATGCTGAAAAGTACTCAGGCCTGGCTTGAAAATATCATTTCATCTCAAACAGACAACCATAAAGAAATCAGACATCTTAATGACATCATCTTCCTCCAGACGTGCCACCGTCACCACACACGCACAAGAGTTAAAAGATTCTTGAGATCATTCCCAGCCCCAAATTAGATCAAGCTTTGCCACATACAAGATTAGAGGAGAGAAAAAAGGCCATTCTAAATTATACTTAACAATGACACATTGCAGTTTGAGAAACTCAATAACATAAATCAATACTAAGCTTCTGAGCTCTCTTGACAAGACAAACCATCATATAATTACAGAATCAAATGAGAGACGTTCATATTCTAAGTATTTGCATTCAAGTTGATATCAGTTGTACTTTAGAAACAAATATCTCATTTACAAGCTAATTTGAGCAATATAACCTGCCAAATTGAGCCTGAAGCCTGAAACCCAAAGTCTGCAGGAAGGAACTAGTCCTCTAATTTCCTGCATGACTGGAGACACAAAAGTAAGACAAAGTGTCATTTTATTAAGGCTCGGAAAACATGCTTTTAAAACTAAAGGGGGGGGGTTAATTCCTTGGCTTCCAGAGCTTTTAGAAACAAACACTTGTTTAAAACATTTCAGTGATGAGGCCTAATAGGCTGAAGGCAATCTGTGTTAATGGAGTCTGCTCTGGAACTGAATGGATTTGTTTCTCTCAGTGCCTTAAGCCTGGAAATAGCCAATATCTCTTTTTTTTCAACTTATAAAGTAAAATTAATATAGGGAAGAGAAATTATCAATCCATCTTACATGTCATCTTATTTAAACTTAAGACTATTTGTGTGTTCTAGGGACTTTTGTTGTTGTCTTGAATTAAATAATTGTTAGAAACCTAAAGACAGGAGACTATTCCTGCTCTAAATATGCATTTCATGCATTGCTAAACTCCTTAAAAAAATTGAGGCAGTATTTTGTGGCTGACACAGTATCATCTGTGTAGAATATCAGGGCACATTTGAGTGACTAAATTAAGACCCTACCAAGCTAAAACCTCTTGATATAAATAGCTACTAATTTTCTTAACTCATTTTTAAAAATATTTAAAATGAAAACTTTGGGAGCTAAGCAGGCTGGAGAAAACATGCCTCTGTAAAATCAGTACAGGTGTATGGCAAGAGGTCCACAGGATGCTCTTGATATGTGACAGGAAAGAGACATTTTCATACAATTATTGTCTTTGCTCAGGGTGGATTAAAAAAAAAATTAGGAATATTATATCACATTTCAGTGCTACATTCATATAGACTTTTTCATGTATTTGTTACAAACAGAGATCACTCAGCTCATGCCTGTTTCTATGACTGATGACTGTAAATCCAAATTCTGCCCACCAGTTCTTTTGATTTCTCTGCATTTTTTCTTCTTAGTGCTACTTGACCACCTGAATATTGCTTCAATTATGCCACGTGTCTGTACCAAAGGTACAGGTCTACCAAAATCAGAAGGCAGCTGAAAGCATCAGCACAGACATGTGCATATGGAGGTAATTCTTCATCCCACATGGTTCCACCCAAGAACCAAAGTGGCTCCTTCATGGACATTTCCATGCTTCTCCCTACTGGGACAGGACAACTGAGTATCACAACATCAGTTTACTTATTTATTTCTCTGATGAAGATTTCCCTGAATGCAACTAATACAGAAACAAGACCACTCTGTTCATTATTTCCAGACATCTGCCCTGGGAAAGCAACCTAACATCAAAATATTTTCCCATGATGCTCCCAGCATCTTACAATCTGTGCTTGTCTGTGTTTGTGGCTCCATGGTGCCCTTTTCTCCCCAGACTTCTGCTCTCTCTAGCCACAGACACCAACATACAAGTAACCTTTTTTGTCTCTATTAACACCACAATGCATAAGTAAAAGCCCAGGTGCTGATGACCCGGACAAGGACTTGTGTTGGCACAAGGGGTCTCTTGGTTTCAAAGTATTTTACAATTAAATAAATTGCTTAAACATTTTTTTAACATTCATTTTAAAGTTCAAGGCGTTTCATCTGACCTCCCTTCCTGTACATTCGGACATCTCATTGTTTCTCACACTTTTAGCAATTCATTTTAACAGTTCTTCTTTTTTTCCCCTCTAAATATGGAATAATATAGAATAGTAATTCACAACGGGCTGTGTTTACCTTGTTAGTCCCCAGCTTTAAAAAGAAATACAAGAAAATGCAAGAACCAGAAAGAAACACCTTTAGGTTCATAGCTGTGACAACAGCAGATCAACGTTTGTTCTGCTATCTTGACTTGAGTATCTCTTCTATGATCATTTCTTCAATTTATTTTCATTACAGAACACCCGTCAAATCTGTTACCCAAATTATTTGGTGTCCATGTGGTGTCCTCCAACATGTGAAACCACCACTTGTGCAATCAAAGCGAGTCTTCTTTGAGAAACACCACATAAAAGAAGATTGATTTTCATCTTGGAAATGTCAGACTTCTGCCTATAATGCTCAGCTACATTTTTCTGCAACAGCAAAGTTCAAAAAAGAGGCACAGACCTGACAGATCTCCGACACCTCATGATAGATGTGACAGGTCTTCTACTTTACTGCCAGAAATGTCCTCCAACAGAATGAGGCAATCAATGAAGAATAATAAATCTATTCCAGATCGTAGGACTATTTTTTGTACATGCAGAACAGAAGAAACGACGCATTATTTGTACCTCTGCAGATAATAAACCATCAAGCTTTCTTTAATATTATACAATACCAGTTAAACAGTGTATTTTTTATCTGCTTTATCTGTTCAGCTCTTTGCCATCAAAACTCCTAACATGCATTTTTGCATTATTATTGTAGTGGATTAAAAAAAACCAAAAAATCCTGCTAAAAGAGAGTTTTTCTTACCATTTTTTCTGGTCCCTCTGTCAGCCCAGAGAGCGGCTGCTGCTCCAAAGGTATCCACTGAATTACGTTCCCATCATCCTAGAAGACATTGTTGATGATTAATACTGAGTCAAAAATTTTACCTTGAGTGCACAGTGCAAATACATTTCATTTTCCTTTTCCTGAGAATTCTCATGTTTGAGATAAATTACAGCAAGTTTGGAAAAGTTAATTTGACATGCATAAATCAAAGCTTTCTGGAGAAAGAATTGGTTTGATTTATAACATGCCTTCGAATGTATTCTACCACCTATCCTTCAAGTAACAGCCTTGATTTCAGCAAGAAGGAATTTACTCCAAAATATGTATTTCCTAAGGTCATTTGACCACAACACCAACAAAACAAGCACAGCTATGCCAGCTCAAACTTGGTGATTTAAAATACATGAGTCCATTTAACATTTTCAGTACACAGGCTCAATAAATCTAAAAACTGTTGCATGACTAGATTGATGGTTACTTGTGCTTGTGTATGATTTCCAAAACACATCCATGTATCACTGTCATAATTCTATTTCTTCCATTATTTTATACATTCATAAGCACATAGACAATATTTAATATTGTGGTAACTGGGACAGTTTGAATTAGGCAAAGCACACACACAGAACAAGCAGGTACGTGACTAAAGCTCACTGAAACTGGGAATTAATGATATGAGGATTTCCAGGGCTAAAGAATCTATTTATTCACCCACAACCCCAATCATTTAGCTTTTCTTAGGCTGCAGTTTTAAAGGAAAACCAGGGGTATGACAGAGTAGGAATGTTCTGGCACTCTCATGCTCTTGCCCCTGAAGTGCAATGGCTGCATTTATAAAGAGGTTGAGTAGTGACTGTGTAAGGAAAAAAGAGCAAAGTTTGTTGTGCTTTTATGTAAACATTAAAAAAGTATATAAACATGTAAGTCAGACACACACCTGCAACAAACCAAAAGCAATAGGTAACATGAGGCTCCCACATTTAATTTGAAATGACATCCTTTGAGGGTATCAAAGAGGTGAAACAGATGCAGTTTGAGGGGGCCATTCAAACCCATTCCCACTTTATGCAAATCTCTGTCAACCCAAGCTTGGCCTCACACAGCAGGTTCCCAGATATCCCTTCACACCCAGGGGTGCCTCATGTCCCCAGGGGTGTGGGGCAGCCAAAACTCGGCTGCAGCAGCTCCTCACACACCCCTGACCCCCCCCTCTGCCTCCCGGGGGTCCTCGATCCATCCCCAGCAGAGACAGCCCCAACCTGCCCTGGCAGCCCCTTCCATCCCCTCACACATCCCACTCCTGCCCCTTTGCTGCTGCTCAGGCATCCTCCCAGTCAGGCTCCATTTCAGGGAATGCTGGAAAAGAAACTCGAATTTTGGCTGGAAAGCTTTCGGTTGCGGATCACTTCGCAACGCCCCTCGCAGCTCCTTTCCCCCCCCCAGCTCTCTGTTCTCCCCATGCAGAACAGCTCTGCCCCAGAGCACAGCGAGCCCCTGCACTGCCCCAGCGAGGCACCCACAGCACAGCCTGCCCTGCCTCAGCAACCAGCACCTCTTTACACGGGTGATGGAACAGGAATGGCTTAGGGAAAAGATTTGTCACAGTCAATCGTAGGAAACAAGTAAATACCATAAAAACTCCAGAGAGCAGGAAACAGCAAGGTTATAATGCCCCCTCAGCAGGTTTGCAGGTGACACCGAGCTGGGGGTGCAGTGACACACCTGAAGGACGGGGCCATCAGGGGGACCTGGACAAGCTCGAGCAGTGGAGGTTTAACAAAGCCAAGTGCTGGTGCTGCCCCTGGGTCAGGAGAACCCCTGGGATCAATCCAGGCTGGGGATGAGCAGATGGAGCAGCCCTGGGAGAAGGCCCTGGGGGTGCTGGTGGGGCAGAGGCTGGACCTGCCCCGGCCCAGAAACCCCCCGTGCCCTGGGCTGATCCCCCAGCGTGGGCAGCAGGGCAGGGGGGGATTCTGCCCCTCTGCCCCTCAGGGGAGACCCCCCTGCAGAGCTGCTCCAGCCCTGGGAACAGCACAGCAAGGACATGGAGCTGCTGGAGCCAGTCCAGAGGAGGAACCAAGAGGATCAGAGGGCTGGAGCAGCTCTGCTGGGAGGAAAGGCTGGGAGAGGTGGGATTGTTCAGCCTGGAGAGGAGAAGCTTTGGGGTGACCTAATTGTGACCTTCCAGGGCCTGAAGGGGATGACAAGAAACATGGAGAGAGACTATTCAGAAGGACCTATAGTAGCAGGACAATGGGGAATAGCTTCCAAGTGCCAGAGAACATGGTTACATGGGATATTGGGAAGGAATTGTTCCCTGGGAGGGTGGGGAGGCCCTGGCACAGGTTGCCCAGAGAAGCTGGGGCTGCCCCTGGATCCCTGGAAGTGTCCAAGGCCAGGTTGAACGGGGCTTGGAGCAACCTGGGCTAGTGGAAGGTGTCCCTGCCCATGGCAGGGGGTTGGAATGAGATGATCATTAAGATCCCTTCCAACTAAAACCAGTCTGTGACTCTGTGATAATAGTTTTGAAACAAGTAGAGAGAGAACAGCAACAAAGACCTTGAATTAGACATGTGACACCACGTTTGCCAATGTACTCTAAGTTTTACTTGAGTTAGCTAAAATTGTGTCCTTAGCTCATTATAATATGAAAACCACACCTCTAAAGCTCAGGCTACCTGCCCCCAAGTCAAGCCCCTGACCCACTGGACATGCACAATAAACTTAAAATGCATTGTACATTTAAATCACAGAAAGCCTGTCCTATAACCATTACACAGGCATGGCTTTAGAAATCAGATAGGTGCCTACTTATGCATTTTGAGACCGTAAATATGCTCCTTAGCTGCAACCAGGTGTTTTGTGGACTTACCACCCAGCACCCACGTCTCAGCACAGACACGGAATAATCAAACATCTCAGCTCTACGTGTGGGTTGGATTCTTGCACACTGGGTGAAGGAACCCATTTTTGGGACATCAAATCTCAACTACCTCTCCCTCCTCTGGCTCTGCCCCAGAGCAAAGGGGACTTTGCTATGAGGAGACACTGAGGTGCAGCAAGGCAGGGATTGTGTATTGATTACAACAAAATGACTCCTGATGCCATTTTGTTGTAGCCCTTTGCTGAAAGGGGTAGCTTGGTGCTCCTGGATAGTCCATATGAAATGTCAAGTGCAGAAAATAAGTACAAAAAAGCAGATTTCAGAATGTGTGTGCATGAACATAATCTCACCCCCGAAAAATTATCACATATTTTTGTGTGTGGCCCTCTTATCCCTGACACATCCTGGCTGGACACAGCTTCGTTCTCCTGGTTCCTGAGAAGGGCAGGAAAGGAACATGTTTTCACAGTCCACACAAGGAAACTGAACTACAGCAAAATTATGATACACTTTCAATGAATTATAAAACGTTCCCATGACAATCACTCTAATCTGTGCAGCTCATCACTATTTCCAGCAAGCAGAGTTTGGTTTTTTTTCCAAGTGAAAACAACAATGCAGTTTCTGAGGAAATTCAAATTAGCAGGAGTTGTGCAGCACTGCTTTGTAGTTGTTTCTGACAACTAATAAAATAATTTAATATTAAGTGCAGAGGGAGGAGATAAAAAGTAATTCAAATGGCTATTTCCTGTCAAGCTTGATGATATTTTCTGTACAGTGTTTTCTCTGAGATCAGTGAAATGCTCTGAAGACACTGTGTAGGCAACATTTAATCTAAAAACAAAGAAATAACTGTAAAAAATTAAGATTTTGATTTTCTTTCTAGGAGCTAAAATAACATTTGGATTGTTCTTTAATTTTTAATGATATGAAAATATTTTGCATTATTATAATGAAGTTGCTTATTATGCCCGAAGATATTTTTGGATATTTCATAACTGGCATAACAGTTCACCTGCTCATCTCCCATTTTAACATAATACTTTTAATTTCTGTTACAAACATAATTTAAAAAAAAAAGTTAAATAAATATCAAGTCTAAAACTGGTGCAGTTCTTGCAGCACCATGCCATTTTTTTCCAATTTTGCCATCACTAATGGCAGTAAAACCAGGGTTTCCAGCAGCACAATACTATGACCTGGTGGATCCAGATAGCCCAGAGGAGGCCCCAAGATGATCAGAGGGCTGGAGCAGCTCTGCTGGGAGGAAATGCTGGGAGAGTTGGGATTGTTCAGCCTGGAAAAGAGAAGGTCCAGGGTGATCGAATTGTGGCCTTCCAGGGACTGAAGGGAGCCAATGAGAAAGATGGAGAGAGACTATTTCCAAGGGCCTGGAGGGACAGGACAAGGGGGAATGGCTTCCAACTCACAGAGGGCAGGGTTAGATGGGATATTGGGAAGAAATTGTTCCATGTGAGGGTGGGGAGGCCCTGGCACAGGTTGCCCAGAGAAGCTGGGGCTGCCCCTGGATCCCTGCAAGTGTCCAAGGCCAGGTTGGACGGGGCTTGGAGCAACCTGGGCTGGTGGAAGGTGTCCCTGCCCATGGCAGGGGGTTGGAATGAGATGATCTTTAAGATCCCTTCCAACTAAAACCAGTCTGTGATTTCCTGATGATTCCATGAACATCACAGAGTGGGAGGGTGCAACACAACCCCAAAGTTGACATCAATGCACTAATGGCAACGAGCTGCACTTGGTGCTTATTATGAATAGTCAAAATATAAGAGCAGAGTAAGCTGTGACTGTGACAGCTCAGACTTCATGGCTCCTGGAGAGCTTTATTTTTTGTCTTGTAAGGTGTCTGGGCACATGCTTGGAGATGTAAGAAGGAATGCTTTCCATCTACCATCATCCCAAGACATAAGCAGGTTGGTAATATGCAAATTTGGGTAAAATGTAGAGTCAAATGTGCAGAATTACTTTTGGAAAAACAGAACATGGAAGAAATTACACAAAAACGCTCTGTAATCCAAAATTATTCGTTTTCAATTGCCACTCCAGTTCCAAAACCTATAAAGGCTCACCAGATCTAGCTTTCAGTAATTACTTACTTAACTACATTATATTGATTAGCCAAGATTTCTTTAAAATCTTTGATTTATTATTAGCACAACTTAGATTTTCCAATTTGTTCACAGTTATTCTTAACAGAGGAGGAAGGAAGGAGTATTGTCTGCACAAGAAAAGGAGAAGGGTGGTTTCAGTTGAAGCAAAGGCCTTCAGAGATCAAACAGAGAAAGTCAAGCACAATCTTCAGCCACTTGATGATCTACTGACCTTATTTCTGCACATAAATAAGCTGTAGCAATTTAATTCCAAACCCAAAGTTACGGAAACCCGACAGATTTTTCAATATCTGATTTCATGCACTAATAGAGACAACACAGCACCATTCTCCCATGTTCCAGCTGAGTGATCTTTCTTGGATGTCTTCTTTAAACATCAATGACTAACCTGTGTTTATGACAGCAGGAGGGAGGTTGAGGCCCACATGGGCTGCTCATTGTCTTCTAATGCTCAGAGAAAGCCTCAGGTTGGTACAAGGGAGAGCAGTCCCTTTAACATCCAAAAATTTATGCAGCTGCCCAGATATCACCATCATAACAGGTGAAAGTTAAATCTCCACAGTATGGAAATCTTTCAAATGCTTCATTCTCAGCCTGAATGGCAGGTTTGATTTTCAATGTACTGTGATTCAAAGTAAAAAGCAAAACAAAACCCTGAAGTGAATTTGAAGCAAATTAAATTGTTTGATTGTTTTGGCAACAGTTGTAAAATTTCATTTTAGAATCACAGAATCCAGGTTGCCAGGGACTCATGAGGATCATCAAGACCCCCTTCTGACCCCACACAGGGCAACCTGGAAATTTAACCAGCATCTTGACCTGGCTCCTCCAACTAAATTTTGCTTATTGTGATTCTAAATGCAGCTGAGATTCAGCTCTTAAAAACGTCTCATAACAACAACAGAACTGACACTCTGACCTTCAACTCTAATTTGTTTTCAACAGACATGGCTGTGTTTTCAAAAACTAAAACTAAAACAAAATAATAAAAAAAAAAATCTGCCCTGCTGATAAAACAGACAAAAAGGTAAAAGTCATCCTGCTGAATACATATAATAAGATTCACAACAAAAATCATCTTATTAAAATGGTTTCTCCTTATTATGTTTTAAGGAAGGGGTTTTTTTCATGGTGACAAAAACCAAGCAACCACAAAAAAAACCAACCAAACAAAGCAAAACCAAAATTCACCAAAATACAACTACACTAATGATAAATTGAAAAAACTGTTTCAAACTAAAAACAAAACTTCATTAATTAACTAGGGTAAAAAAAGGATCCAAAGAAATCCGGTGTATTTTTTATAGTTGTAGTTAATTTTAGCTGCATAATAAAATTAACATTCTGAGAACTTACACTGCAGGTAGTGTGGGGACCTCAGGATTGTCTTTCCTTCCTTTAGCTCTTGCCATTGTTCACTAATGTAAAGTCATCTAAGTCAGTGCTTAAAACTAAACTAATCACCCAATTAATGCAAGACCATAAATACTGAAACTTTTTCTTAATGAGATTAAAATATGTCTATTCTAGGTCAACCATGACTTTCTAGCTACAAATAATAACATTAAAGCCCTGCAGGAAATAAAATAGATTAGGAATTAAACCCAGCGCTTTACCCAGACCAACATCACTTCACAGAGTTTAGTACAGAGCTTCTTTTAACTTTTTTTGTAATGTCTACTTAAACTAATGTGACTGTGAGAGATTTTACAAATCACTGAAGGACTAAAACCCAGCAGACTCCTTTCTCTCATTGTTCCCAGATTTGTGAAGAACATGTGATTCAGAATGGCCTGTGAGGAGTGAAATTGTAAGAGGGGATAAGGCAACATGGCATTTTATAATAAAATCGTTTTCATGGCACACGAGATTAGAAATTAAAAAAAAATAAATAAATAAACCCAAAACTTTTTACATCCTTCAAGCACGGCTTATATGGCTTCCCCTTACTCAAGAAAGATAATCGATTCCTTGGATAGAAGAAACAAATCTCGGTAGCACAAGGGCAGTAACTGAAAAGCTCTCTCCATGGATATATGCCTATTCACACATGAAATACCCAGCTCTTGAGGCAGTAAATAAAATTCATCCCTTCACTGAGTATGAAATAGAGAACACTAAGTAATTCAACTCCCAAACAGTAATTACACGATGTTGAAAGCAGGACCTGTCAAGCCCTCGGGGTGCAGATGACCCAGGATGCTGCTGCTGCCACTTCGCACCCTGCAAACTGGAGAACGAGCCCCTTCTCTAAATAAAGCTGCTGGTGAAGCTTGTCCCTGATGAGAGGTGGCTTTATGAATAATTTCCAGTGTCCTGAGCCCAAAATGGTTGGGTGCCAAAACAATTTCCAAGAGCGCACTGAAATCACCTGAGGAAATTGTTCCAGTTCCTGCTCACCCCGCTCAGGCAAGGATTAATGTTGTTGCTCCTAGCAGGTGAAAATCACCTGGAAGAGGGATTCCCAAACTGCATGAGGCAGTACAGTATTAGCCAAAAAAGCACTAGATCTACATTATACACAGCCCACCAGAAGGGCACCAGCAGGCACAATAAATATTCACAGAGCCCCAGAATTAATGGGGTTGGAAGGGACCTCTGGAGATGATCCAGTCCAACCTCCCTGCCAAGGCAGGCTTGCCTGGAGCAGGTGACACAGGAACAGGTCTAGATGGGTTTGGAATGTCTCCAGAGAGGGAGGTTACACACCCTCCCTGGGCAGCTGTTCAGTGCTCTGCCACCTCCATGGAAAGAAGTTCTTCCTCATGTTGAGGTGGAACTTCTGTTTTAGTTTATGGCCATTGCTCCTTGTCCTGTTGCAGGGCACCAACAAAAAGACTCTGACTCCATCCTCTTGGCACCCCCTTTGAGATATTTATAGGGATTGATGAGATCCCCTCTTATTTTCTCTGGTCTAACCAGCCCCAGCTCCCTCAGCCTTTGCTGCTCCCAGAGCTGCTCCATCCCTTGGGCATCTCCGCAGCCTGCGCTGGCCCCGCTCCAGGAGCTCCCTGTCCCTGCTGTGCAGAGGAGCCCGAGCTGGGCCCAGTCCTGCAGATGTGCCTGCCCAGGGCTGGGCAGAGGGGCAGGATCTGCTGCCAATGCTCTTCCTCATTCATGCAGCCCAGGATCCCATTGCCCTCCATGCCCCCAAGGCACATGGCTGGCTCATGGTCGGTGTGTCACCCAGCAACACTGCCAGGTCCTTCCCCACAGAGCTGGTCTCTAGCAGGTCACACCCAACCTGTGGTGGCACTGGGGGTCATCCCTCCTGAGGAGCAGGACCCTGCACTTGCCTTTGTTGAACCTCATGAGGTTCTCCACCCCCCCTCTGCAGCCTGTCCAGGTCCTGCTGGGTGCCAGCTCAGCCTTCACGTGCACCAGCAGCTCCCACCACCATCACTACAGACACTGGTACCTGACCTTTATCCCATACCAAGCAAGATTCCTTTGCCTGAAATCCAATGTTTCTTCTGATCTTTTCATCGCTCTTGCACCTCACTGGGGTTCTAACACACCCAGTGACCAAGGACTGATTTTCTGCTCTCTTTCCTAGTGTGACCTGTCCATGTAATAAGGGTGTTTGATCATCAGGACAAGATCTGGTCACAGAGGGTGATGCCCACCTGGAAAGCTCAAGAATCACCTGAACAGTGGGGTCCTTCAGTGGATCTCTACCCCAAATGTTCTGGGAAGCAGATCCAGAAACTGGTCAGGTGGCTAAAAAGCCCCTTGATTCTTGGCAGGTGTGTTGGTGGTGTATTCCAGGAAAGGAATGTCCCAAAGCTCCCCTATTTCCCTTAACTCCCTTGAAGTGTGGATCCAGAGATGTCTTAAAGCTGGTCACTGGCATTTGTAGTTGCTCTTCTCAACAGCCTCCATTTATCTCACTGTGCTCAGACAAAATCAAAACATAAACAGCCATATACATGATGGTCATAAAAATTAACTACAACTATCACTCCAGCGTACAAAAAAATGTGACAGGGACTAAAAAAATGGGTATAGCAGCAAGTCTGAATTATCAGACTACCTTGAAACTGTTCATGATCAAGAAGTCTGAAAGTATTTGTAAAACTCACTGTTACAGAACTGATTTTGGAAAACATCTCCCACTGCAAGCCCAGGTATCTAATCAAGCCTTTCCAAAAGCATCTGCTTTCCTTCAGGGTTTTTCATGTCTAGCCCATAGAAAGGATATACATTCCTTTAAGTGGTAATGATTTCTGAATGATGAATTTCTAACTGATTTATGCTTTAAACAGTGTGTATAAAACTTGACAGGAAGCTCTAAATTGATGAGTATTCCTACCTGGCTCTGCACTGATTTAAAAAAGAAAAATAAACCTTAAAAAAGGGCAGTATTTGTTTGAATTCTGAAAACAGAGCCCCAATCTTAAGGGATTGCAAGAGCTGAGGAATGTTATTGATATGGTGATAAACAAAATTACTGGGAAATGTGTACTGAAATAAAAAAAAGTCATCAGACAGGCCAACAAACATCTCTGAAATCAGTGTGTTCCACTGTTAACAATCAAATAATATGAATAACTATTACAATTATTTTAAGAATAGATGAAGGGAAGCAAGCCTAGCCATCACTGCTAAGAGGCAATTTTGATGTTCAAAGGTGAACCAACATACTCATATATTAACATCACAGAGGAAAATACAAAAAAAATATGAATTAAGGAAATAATTTAGTATTTCTCTTAATCTTTCTTATTAAAAAATTGAAAATTTTCTACAACATGGGTTTTTTTTCAGCATTAGTGGCACCTGCAGCCAGAAACAAGTAGTCAAATTAAGTCAAAATATCCTTGCAAAGACTCAGACACAACAATTTATTTTCTCCAGGCTAATTAAGGGGTTTTCCTCTATGCCTGAAGCTACATAATCATGCCAGAAGTATTTCCCCATCATTAGAGGTGACTTTCTGGCATCAATTTTGCAGTATGATGCAGACTGAAATTAGTATCTGATTTTTAATTATAACAGTTAGATAGCAATTTTCCTAAGTTTTCAACACACACATTTAAAAAAATCAAACAAAAAAAAAAAGTGCTGAAAGGAAGAGGCCAACATGATTTTAGATTATAGACATGATTACAGACATGGTCCTAAACTCAAATACTTAGAGGTAAACACTCAAGGATCCCTGAAGGTCCAGAAAATGTTTGAGGCAGATCTTTAAATCACTGAAAATAACTGGCATAAATTCAGATAGACATTCATAGATCTAAACAGCAGTTCTGTTCATTGCCTCACATGGATCGTTTCCTCCAGCAGAGGAAGTGAATGATGAAAGCCAGTGATCACTAAAAAGTGAATTCTTCCACCACTGTTACCACCAAGAAACTCAGAGACAGTTCCCACCTCATGGGAACTTTTTATCTGGGCAGACAGTGACAGGACAAGGGGGAATGGCTTCCCACTGCCAAAGGGCAGGAATAGATGGGATATTTGGAAGGAATCTTTCTCTGTGAGGGTGGGGAGGCCCTGGCACAGGTTGCCCAGAGAAGCTGTGGCTGCCCCTGGATCCCTGGAAGTGTCCAAGGCCAGGTTGGACGGGGCTTGGAGCAACCTGGGCTAGTGGAAGGTGTCCCTGCCCATGGCAGGGGGTGGAATGGGATGAGTTTTAGGGTCCCTTCCAACCCAGCCCATTCTGGGATTCTTGGATTGCCCTTCTCTAACCCAGTAAACGAGGTAGATGCACACACACAACCCTGATCAGCGCTGCAGCTCCTTAAAGATGACTGAGATTTCACACTCTTCTGTTATTCACAACTGGACTTAAACTGAGCAATTTTGTTTCCACAAAGGACAGACATAATCCAAACGATTACACAGCCACGAGTTCCTACATATCTAATATTGCTAATCAAAAAACAGTGTAACAGTCATGCTTGAGATAAGATCTGTATATCATTTCAGCAGCTTTACTGTTATTATTTCTTTAACTCTTGGCAGAAAAAGGAGAAATTATGAAGGGCAAAAAAATCTTTCAAGAGATCTTTCATTTCCTTTCTATTCTTCACAATAAACAGAATAAATATAATGCCTTTTAATATGCTAAATTAGACAAAATGTTTTAAGATACAATGGTGACTGATAGCAGGATGAAGATAGTAGCACATCCTTAATCAGCTTCCAAGTTCTTCACACATTATTCCAGACACTGACTTCTGGAAAAAGAAACCCAAATGGTTGCAGTTAATACTTATATTGCAGAGCACATTTCACGCTAAAAGATTCTAGTTTCTTCTCTGTTGTTTTGAATAAGGTCTAAGAGAGGCTGTTGTCTTCTCTGTGCCTTTAAGAACAGACAAGGCTTTTCTTTGGAATTCCACAGTTCAGCTGTGAAGAACCATCTTTTCCTTATAACTTGGCAGCATAACTGAAGAAATGCAAAATACCCTGCACTCAAAAGGTATTTGAGTGCAGCTGCATTGTCTCAGCTAACAAAGGAGGAGTTGGGGGAGAGCCCTGCATTTTCCACTGCTAAAAGTAATTCCCTGGGTGAGGTCAGGAGGAGAGGACTCATTATAAAATACCTCTGTTGTGCACATCAGGGCACTTGTGGACCTCTGTCGGCAGCTGGTGCCAGCAGGGCACCCAAAGTAGAGAATTTACGGAAATAATGAGTTACTAAATGGTATTAAAGTAACAACTGGAAAAAAACTGAGTTGGGAACTTGGACAGAAATTGCAGAGGTAGGAGCAGCCTGTGCTTTGTCACCTGCAGTGTAGTTACATATAAAACAGAGCTCATTCCAGCAAAGGGGACAGCAACAATAAAAAGAGAAGCTCAAAGAAAGTGTGGTCACCTTCAGTTTTGTGGGAAAAAACTCTTTGTCAGATGGGTAAAACCAGGGAGGCCAACACAGACTTTAATATTAGAAAATTCTTGGAATAATTTAGTTCAAGCCATTCTCATACATGTGACTGGAAACATGCTTTTGAAACTACACCCAGAAAGTGTGGAGCACACAGCAGCTCTCTTGGTTCTATTTAAAGTCCACCTAAGCATTGAGAACTGGATTAGGAACTTCTTTCTACTCCCTTAACCAACAGAATGTCACTCAACCTATGTCCAGCACCAGTAGATTCCACCACATAAACAATCTGTCTCTCAGAAACCCTTTTTCTTCTTAAATTTGAAGGCACCTCAACATTCACACTGTCCAAAACGCTGTGGTGCCTGAAGCAGTTGGTGTTGCTTCTTACTACATAAAATTCAAAATACACATCCTTCCCCAAAGAGGGGTTTGGCACTTGCTTGCAGAAAGGGAAGGGTCGGTACTGAGTAATTTGAGTTTTTCAGATCAAGGCAACTCAGGGGCTGAAGAGCAAGAAAATTAAACCCAAAAACCAAAACCAGAAAAACCGGAAAAAACCCACGTGAAAATCTCACAACAGCTGAGAAGCCTTTTAAAGACGTTTTCTAGAGGGAATCACATGCATCTGTTCAAAAAATCTAAGCTTGGAACATCAATTAACACAAGATGAAAATTATTTAAGTGAAACAGTATTTTAGCAAAAGTCATTAGTGATTTTAGTGATAATTAGCAACATATGTGAAAAGTTTCTATATACCAAGTTAAAAATAATAAGCCATTTAAGGTACTGAATTTTTGCCACAGACACTATTCGAGGCAAGGTTTCAATTTAACCCAGATTCAAATCCAAGCAATACATTTAAAAATAAATGTATCTAAACATTAATCATCTCTACCAGTTTAGAATAAGGCATAATTGGCCTGGAAAACAGGACCCAGATCCTATAGAAGATCCATATTCAGGCAGATTATCTTAAATAGCTCTAAAGGTAATCCATCCCAGCCCTGGGACTACACTTCAGTACCAACCCACTGCTCATAAAGCACAAAACAGCACCACCTGTAAAGCCTGGCTAAATAAAATTTGCTTGAGCAACCATGTTTCTGCAATAAAGTCAGACACCAAGGGTTTAGAGTAGATGTCAGGAATAAACTTTTCCCTGTGAGGGTGGGGAGGCCCTGGCACAGGGTGCCCAGAGAAGCTGTGGCTGCCCCTGGATCCCTGGAAGTGTCCAAGGCCAGGTTGGATGGGGCTTGTAGCCACCTGAGCTAGTGGAAGGTGTCCCTGCCCATGGCAAGGGGTGGAACTGGATAATCCTTAAAGTCCCTTCCAACCCAAATAATTCTGGGATTCTGTGACTTCAAATTCCAGCATAAAAATTCTTGAACAGGATGGCCAATTTCTACTTGGAGCCCAGTGCAGAATTTAAACAATAATCACAAATTTTTATTGAGGATTATTTTCATCAAAGGTGGTAAATCTAGTGCACTGTTTTGGAATTACATGACACAAGGAAGTAAAACAAAACTGTACTTAAAACACTGAAACTGAACTAAAGTTATTAATCCACTCGGCACTTTTATTAAGTACAAAAACACTGCCAAGTTCTCTAGATGCATTTAGTGATGAATATTAAAACAGTGAAGTTAATTCTGAGCACATACATGACTTTCAAAAGCACAAATTAGGTTAAAATATCAACCCCTGAGAAGAACTGTCAGAAAAAGGCTCCTTCTAAAACCTGTTTTGGGCCCCTTTGGTATGTTTTCTGTGATAAAACACAATACCTTTTCAACAGGATCTCCTCCTCAAAAAATTTTACAGGTTGGACAAAACCAGGTTATGGATCAACCTAATATATCTTGTGCTTTAGAGCGGGATTCTAGATTTTATTCACTGCACAACACTAAGAAACTGCCCTGCTAAAGGAGACAGTCCCTCTTGAGCTCTCCTGCAGTGCTCAGCAGCAGCAGAGCAGCACAGAGTCTGAGCCATAAACATGAGAAAATGGAATTCTCTTTACAACAGCAGACTACACATTGACCAGCCCATTACACCTTCTGAGGGCTCCACTCTCCTAGCTAAAAAAAAATGCTGCAAAATGTATTTTGGGTTACAACATGCGATTTATACCATAGACACTAGAGAAAGGCTACATTAGTGATCAAATCTCTGATTTTGGGGGCCTAGAAAAAGACAGGAGAGGGATGTTTTTTACAGGCAGACAGTGACAGGACAAGGAGCAATGGCTTCCCACTGCCAAAGGGCAGGAATAGATGGGATATTTGGAAGGAATTCTTCCCTGGGAGGGTGGGGAGGCCCTGGCCCAGGTTGCCCAGAGAAGCTGTGGCTGCCCCTGGATCCCTGGAAGTGTCCAAGGCCAGGTTGGACGGGGCTTGGAGCAACCTGGGCTAGTGGAAGGTGTCCCTGCCCATGGCAGGGGGTGGAATGAGATGGGCCTTAAGGCCCCTTCCAACCCAAACCATTCTAGGATTCCATGATAACATACACCAGGCAGAAGTGCACCAGTTCAAAGCATCAAAAGAGCTCAGCAGAAAGTTAAATTCCAACCCAGGACATGCACATGGAGCTCCAAGGTTCACCACAACCCTGGAGCCAGTTCCGTGGAGCAGCAGCAGCATCTTTTCTGGCAAAGCCAAGGAAAGAAATGCTGTACTGAGCTTGGGAGCACTTGCTGTCTGAAGGGCTTGCAGTGACAGACAAGAAGACAGACTGAATAATATCATCTGCAGAAGCATCCACAAATGTCAGATGGAAACATTCCTGGAGGATGTTTGAATGCTTATTGTGCCAGAGGAAAGTTGAAAACTTGGTGACATCGGGAGATTAAGAAAGTGAGTCTTGTCTTGGCACATTTCAAATGTCTGCTGAAAACTTAGCAGGTGACTGCCTAGCCTAGAAACATCAGATCACAGAAAATTTACCACTGATTGAAAAAAAAAAAAAATCACACAAACCCAAATTTAATATAATCAAATTATTTTGTAGATAAAGTAAAACCTGACCAGAACAGCTTCAGCTGGCTCTGGATCTTGCTCAACACTTAAATATGGTGCTTTATTTTTTATAATAAAAAATACTGAATCATATCTCAGATGTCAGAAATACTCATATGTTACTTCACACGCACACCAACCACGTGTGTGATTTCAGAATTTAATGCCTCCTTTTCCCAAATTCCTTATGTGTGAGCCACAAAATTCTCTGCTTAGTCCTCATCTTTTCTATTTCATTTTGCAAAGTCCATTTGCCTGGTTTCAGGTAGAGCCAGAGGCCCGCTGAGATCCTGAGGAGTAACATGTGAGTTCTTATCTTCAGTACGACCTCTTGTCTGGTCTCTGTACTTGAAATTAATCTTTTTTGGAGTGCACAGGGGGTGAAGAGAAGTATACAAAGTCAGGGAGGGGGAAATGCCTAGAGAGTGTTTAACAAAACAAGGCAGGATGGGCTTAACTTCTTAAATCTGATAAAATGAAGGCCAAGAGACCGTATTGCTGCTCTCTGCACACACCGACTGTGCGAAGGGCAAACATAAACTGAGCTAAGCAAAACGAAGCTTCTGGGCAGCATTATAAATGTGTCTAAAAGAGCCACAAGCAGTTTGAGGCAGGATGTTCAGAGCAGCCTCGCTGTAGGGAACACAGGAACAAAATGACCTGCTCAATTTAAGATCACCCTGATTAATGTGCAGGAGGATTATCCGGCACAGCTTGCTGGAAGGGCAGATGCCTGATGGCCTCTCCAGTCTGAGGGCCTCATGTTGGAACAGAATCTACAGACAACAGAAACTATGGGCAGCACTGTGAAAAACCATGAGAGGTTTGACACAGCCCACGTGAGTTGGCCAGATGTGCAGCAGTGCCAACGCTCACAAACTGCAGTGCAGCAAATGACCTTAACGGCCTTAGGATGAAGGAGAGCAGGGTTAGATGGGATTGTGGGAAGGAATTGTTCCCTGGGAGGGTGGGGAGGCCCTGGCCCAGGTTGCCCAGAGAAGCTGTGGCTGCCCCTGGATCCCTGGAAGTGT
>NW_020897751.1:2075375-2209063 GCF_003984885.1 Neopelma chrysocephalum
ACACTTCCAGGGATCCAGGGGCAGCCACAGCTTCTCTGGGCAACCTGTGCCAGGGCCTCCCCACCCTCACAGGGAACAATTCCTTCTGTTGAATTTGCAGCAATGTCTCCAGAACAAAGCATATTCCTGCAGCTTGGAAGTCAAGGGAATTATGTGAATTGCAAGCAAAAGCACACCCGAGCCCAGGTAACCCCAAACAAAAAGACCAAGAAATGCCAAACTCAGCAGCTCCCAAAATGACAGAGTGAAGTGTTGGGCTCAGGCAGTGAAGCAGAAAGTCATTCCATTCCATTGGAATTTGTGGAGCTGCAGTGAGGACAACTGCCATCAGACACAGTACAATAGATGGGACTCTGGGACTCCAGAAAACATGGAATGTTTGCACTTTTTTAGGAAAAGCAGCATCAAAGAACGTCTCTCTTAGTGCTGAAGTGCAAATTTCCTCTACAATTTTCTGGTCTTTCTGTCCTGAGATTGCTCAGGATGCAGCAACATCTGGGTCACCTGACATTTACTGAAAGATGTTTTATGTATAATTAACACATTGAAACTCCTTAGTTTCTGGCATTCACATGAGATTAATTATGTGTAATATTTAGCGAGCTCCTATTTAAATTCTGGGCAGCTTTTGATTCTCCTACTTGAGAGCACTAATGAATCACACTTTCATCCCATTTGGCTCCTAAGCAGATACAAGTACAAAAATTATGTAAGAATTAAAATGACCCACAATATTAATTCACAAAAGGTGGGAAAGAGACTGGATTTCTCACAATGTAGTTCACTCTAGAAAATAACAGCAGCTCCAGCAATAAAGTTTGTTTTAAAGTTCAGCTCTGTGAAACTTGTTCCTCACTCATTACAGGAGGATGTTTTATTGCACTGCTGTCACAGAACATAAAAACCAGGTATTTTCTCATTGTATATTTATGACACTAAGGCCAGTGCTTTACACCTCTTGCACATTCAAAGGTAATACTCTATATTTTAACTTTCCAGTTACAATAACCTTGCAAACACTTCAAAGAAATGTACTTATACAGTGCTTTTCTGAGGTAGCAAAAAGACTAAATAAGCAGAGTGCACACTGCCATGAACTCCCCTTTCTGGAATACATTAAGTTCTCCTTAGACAGCACCTGCAGCTATCCCAGGAACCAGGTTTAGGAAGTGGAATCACAGTGACATTATTCCATACAACTGGATGATCCTGCTGCAAAATATGTAGCATGTACACCAGGTCAGTACTCACTGCTTTTCTTTTTAGCACTTGGATTTTTAAAAAGAGAAATAGATTGAATCTCTGTGCACCTCTCTCTACTATATCTCTGTATTTGAGAAGACATATGCCAGCAAAATAAACACTCACCTAAAATATGCCTGAAGGAGATGTCATGTGAGAACTGTAAAAGCAAGCAAGTTCATAGGGAAAAAAAATCCCTTTTTATTCAAATTAACATCTTAAAGATGTCAGTCTCATTGACACCTGGAGAAAAGGGGGCTCAGGGGAGACCTTATTGCTCTTTGCAGCTGCTTGAAAGGCTCTTGTAGCCAGGTGGGGTCAGTCTCCCCTCCCACGTTAAAAGGGAGAGGACAAGAGGAAATGGCCTCAAGTTGCACCACAGGGGGCTCAGGTTGGATATCAGGAAAAAATTCTTCACTTCACTTTACTTTGCTATCCTCACACCAATTTATAAAGCACTTCCTGCAAGTGCTGTATCCTTTCCACAAACTCCAGTGGAAGTAAAGTGAAAATAAAATCAGCGCAGGAATAACATTTCTGAGCCTCTGGGGATCAGTTCTCTTGCCATGCACACTTCTTATTTTCATATTAAAATAAATCAGTGAAAAGAAGGGTTGTTAGGACAGAGAAACAGAAGTCTTAACCTGCTACTTCACCTCAGGAATTACCTTTTCAATTAGTAAGGATATCTGAAGGTGACTGTGAAGAGCTAAAAGAAATACAGGCAAGAAAAGAGATTCAGGAACCAAAAAGGTGAACTTGGTATATGGCTGTTTTTCTTTAAGAATCCCTTAAAAAGTGCCCTGCTCCAGTCTGGGCACGTTCTTTCCTCCCCGTAAGGTTTAAGAAAATCGAGAGAAGAATTGAGTAGGGAAGAAAAGCAATGTGCAGTAGAACTAATGCAAGCTAATGAATAACTGTTCCCATCTTATTTGTATTGGTCCCTACAGTCATCTTTCAATTTAATGAACAAAAAAGTGCAAAATATAAGGAGTATGTGGAACATGGTTTAAAAAAAAAAGTTATTCACAGAACTCTAATTTATAAATTTCATGGGCAGTTAATCTAAGTTGGAAACAACTTTCAAAATGAAAGATTTTCTATTTACAGATGGGTGAAATGCCAACATAAACATAAAAGAAAATAGAAAAATAAATTGAAAGATCTCCACTTAAACTTTGTCAACATTTGTACAGGCCTGCCTATCTGCATTCTATTTTACGTGAATAAATCTATGCCAAGTGACAAAATTTATCGTAACTATAGATTACATGCTAAAAATGCATTTGCATCTTTTTACCAAAATTTAACCCCCGAAATCTGATAGCAAGCTGCTGACCCAACACTATTCACACACCAGGATAAAGGAACTCATTTAATCTTGAAGCAGTTCTTCCATTCCAATTATCTTTCCATTAGAAAAACTTTGAAGTATGTCACCCTACTAAAAAGGATTCTGAATTTGAATGGAAAATTTACTGCATGGAACAAAACATTTTTGTTTCACTGTAGCTGATACTTCACTCCAGCTCAAACCCCTTCTAAACCTTCGAGGTTACCTGCAGAAACCTCCCTGGCAGGAGGGGGGAGCTGGGGGGGGTCGGGCTCTGCTCCCAGGGAACAAGGGACAGGAGGAGAGGGAATGGCCTCCAGCTGTGCCAGGGGAGGCTCAGGTTGGCCAGGAGGAGGAATTTGTTGCTGGAAAGGGTGGTGAGGCCTTGGCAGGGGCTGCCCAGGGAGGTTTGGAGTGCCCATCCCTGGAGGTGTCCCAGGAAGGCCTGGCCGTGGCACTCAGTGCTCTGGGCTGGGGAACAAGGGGGGCATTGGGCACAGGGGGGACTCCATGGGCTGGGAGGGCTTTTCCAACCTTAATGACTCTGTGATCACCAACAACCTGGAGTTTTCCACATTTCCTGGTCAACAGTTACCCATAAATACTGTAACTGATTATTTATTTGGGGCAGGCAAACACCAGCAACAGCAACACTTTAATTGCTGTGCCACACACAATATGTGTGTTCAATGCTTGGCTGTACAGAACTGTAGCAACTAATTTTATTTCTGTTACAGGACCTGGTAGTGGAGAGGCTATTTCAGATATCTAGAAAAGGG
Organism: Neopelma chrysocephalum; assembly: GCF_003984885.1. Taxonomy (NCBI): domain Eukaryota; kingdom Metazoa; phylum Chordata; class Aves; order Passeriformes; family Pipridae; genus Neopelma; species Neopelma chrysocephalum. The sequence goes on from NW_020897751.1 coordinate 2,078,730, forward strand.
AAACACAATAAACTCATTTTATTCCTCAGTCATTTCAGAACTTCCAGAAGTTTTTGTGCTGCACTGTGGTTGAAAGCATTCTTTCAATTTTATATATATAAACCTTATCTCACTCTCTCTAAAGGGCAAGGAAAAGCTCTGTTTTTATCTATCATAAATGTTGTCCTTCCAGAAGGGGATGTTTAACAAGCCTGTGTGGTTCTCTAATGCTTTGTAATGCTCTCTTAAGAAAAGCTTGGGAATTCAGGAGTCTGTGTTGACCATTTGCTCGTTCTCCATCACTGCCTGAGAACAATATGATGCCTTTAATTTTCTGCTCCAGCGCCTGCTGCTCTTGTTGGGCCACTTTAGGCAATGCAGGGCCAGATCCTCAGCTGTGACAAACAGATGTTATGTCAGTTTAGCCCAAATGAGAAGCCAGATGAAGGTTCTCATGCCATCATCAAAACTGAATTTTAAAATATTGAGGAAGGGTACAGAATTTTTTTTACAGTTGCTTGACCTTAGAATCTTGAATTGTCAGAAATACTTTGTAGTACTTGAGACCCTGGTCACCAACCAACCTGTGTTAGGTGGAGCATTATCTGCAGGGATTGATACCAGTGTACCAGACACACACAGGACTCTGCAATCCCACTGCCCTTTCCATGCCATGCTCTGCACTGAGAGAGGTATTTCAATCTAGTACAAATATTTAGAAGGAAACTGTCAGTTAGCAGACACAAAACATCCACCTGTTACCTGTGCATAATGCCAGTGTTCTGACTAATGCACTGCCCAGAAGAAACCTTGAACTGAATTAATCCTTTTCTTTGTGTCTTAATGATCAGCCAGAGCCCAACATGCTGCTCAGTGCAGTTCAACCTGAACAGGTTGCTCAGAGCCTTTCCCAGTTAGGCTTGAAAATCCCCAAGGATGGAGTTTCTTCAGCTTGTCTAGGTCCTTTTTCCACTGTTTAATCACCCTTCTTATGGAAAAAATAATTCCTACCTGGACTTTCTTATCTAACCTGTGTCTGTTCTCAGGTGGGAAGAGCCTTGGCCATCTCCTCTACCCCTCCACCCAAGGGCTGAAGACCTTCTGTTCCATGAGGCTCATTTTCACTATTTGCTTGAAGAAGGAAATTACACTTCACTGGTTGCCACAAAAGCCAAACCAAAATGCCAATGGAATACAAAAATGCAGTTGTCTAAGGGCCCTTCATATTCCAGCACCATCTCCTGTTTCTCCTAGTCTCTCCTTTGAGAAGTGTTCCTGTTTGACACTGAAGGAGAACCATTCTGTTTAAAGTGACTTGCACATTGACAAAAGAGGAAAAAAAATAAAATGCAAGAAGGATTATAAAAATCAATCAGCAGTTAAATAATTCATTTACCGAAATGTCATGAAGTTTGCATCGTACGACTTTATTCACCTGGGTACCACAGAATCTAAATAAAGGATTATACTGCTTTATAGTCTCTTGAGACACAACAGCCCCTTGTATCACAAAGTGCAGCTTCATTTTCCTTCATATCTCCCTCATTTTGTACAGTTAAAAATATTTGCAGATAAATACCATTAGTCTTCAAACCAAAAGCCACAGGGTCTACTGATATTGAAGCCTTTCAGTAATCTATTTATGCACCGTGCAGATGACTGTCATAGTCAAAAGGGACATTTTATAGGTTAAGAGTAAAGTGATTAACCATGAAAGGGACTGGAATGCTCATGGACATCACTTTGAGGCTTTGCTGCTCAAGTCCTGATCCCTCCATCTGCTTCTGGCAAACCAGGTCACAGAGCCCAGGCAGGACAGACTCAGATTAAATGTCAATATGTATTAGTGGGGTACAAAGTGGATTGCAAGTAAAAGTATAAAATTCACCACCCTGATATTTTTCTGTCTAAAGCAATCCAGGACTCCTGCAAAGAACACTTTTCAGATCAAACACACAAAAGCAATTTTCAGGACCAGCAGACAAAGACAATGTGAAGGTTGAGGCTGCTCATGGAGAATGAACTATCACTGCATTTCTCCTTTAATGAGACAGTTCTGCTTAAAGTTTGTCTTCGTGTCCCTGTCACTGCTGTCTGGCACAGTGCTCAGATAGACTCTGACCTCTTCAGGCATTGGACATCACTTCCAAAAACCTCCCAGAAACGACCTAACATGCCTGCCATGAATTCCTCCTGTTAACACAGGAGATCCTTCATTTTCCAACACCTTTAATTTTCAGCTAAACAGAGGATGCCCCATAAAAGATCACCAAAGTAAGCTGAAGTCAAGCTAATAAAATTATAAATTAATCTTACTGGATGTCAGTAAAAACTGACATTCCATCCATCTCCTTTGGATTCACCAATAGGGACAGCCTTTGTGTAGCAAGTCTTTATCTTCTTCTCCTCCCTATTGTGTTTAAACTGTTCTACTAGTTGGCTACGCTATTGAAATTAAACATTTTCTTTCCCCATAATCATGGAAAACCATTATTTCCAAATACATTTTTTTGTGGATGTAAACAACACTAAATAAAACTTTCCTGGAAGATGAAAAGAACAGCAGCAGCCCAAAAATATGTAACATATATTTTTCAGAGGAAAAAAAAAAGGCAGAGTAGCAACTTGCAAAAAAAGCTGGTATTTTTCTTCAAAAGTGCAAAAAGGGAGATTATTCTTTGTAACAATATAACCTGACAGCCCAAGGAAATTCCTAACCATTCCTGGGAGTCACATGCCTGCACACTGCCATAGATGTTTCCTTAAAAAGTGAGATACATTCTTTAAACCTCATGAAATGTGGATATAGAAAACGGATATAGTGGATACAGAAAAGCCTGTCGATATTTTTAATATAATCCCAGTTAGAACTTTGCAGTTTCCTTTAAAAGTTAACTTTTAGAGGAACAGCAAAGGGAAGACACCATACCTTTAATAGTGACCCACAGCTGCTGTGCAACTGCAATTAAGGTCTGCTGTCCTCTGACAGAGCTCATTTTAACCAAGGGACCGTGACTGTATTCAGAAAATTGAGGTGTCATCAAGTTGAGAAAACAAATTACTCTGGTTGCAGAAAAAATAAATTCTGCTATCGAAGTTTATCCTCTCTTTTGCTTTATGCCCCCAAATCAGTCAATGCAATTCAGTCAATGAAAACATGTTAAAATACATTTCCTCGATGCCACACACTTTGAAGTACATAATGCACATCTTGGGTGACTCCATTTCACTTGCAGGTGCCCAGTCCAAGCAACCACTTTGCACCAGAACACCAGCATTTTCCAAACACCTGAAAATCAAAGTTGCTAAAACAGATGTGATTCGTTCACACTGCGAAAAAGGAAATAAAAAAAAAAATAAAGTGACAACCCACCCACACCAAATTCCAGCTGTTGCCATGCAGGGGCCCCCAAGGAATTATGTTCTCCTGAGTGCAGACCACTCCAGCCATCAATTTGGGGGTTGGCTGATGGTTGCAATTAGCCAAGTGACAATTTGATGGTGAATTGCTCCTAACAATCCCTCGCTGGCAACAACTTTGCAATAACAACATTCTGATGATGACAAGAGTAGGGAGAATAAACAGCTGATGGTTGGCTGACAGGCTTCAAGATTTTTAATATAAAATCCTTTCTGTTAATTCCATTTCAATGTAATCCCCACCAATGATCCAAGTGGGTTTAAGCTGTGTTTCCACAGAACATGTTAGCAAGCAAAGTCAAGTTTCTTCCCCTAATTTATTCAGGACATACAGAAAATTCACTCGTAATTGTATTCCTCTGGCTCTGTTGTGTTTAAATTAATGTTTAGAAGGGGCCACTAAGGAAGTGATCAGTAAATGAAACTACAGATGTGTTGTAAACAAAGAAGTAAATCCAAGAAAAAGGCAGGAAAAAATACGGGGTTTTTTGGTTGGTTGGTTGGTTTGGTGCGGAGGGGGGGGAGTTGTTTGTTTTGTTGTTGTTGTTGCTTGGGAGGTTTTTTGATTTTTTTTTTTTGTTGGTTTGAGGGTTTGGGGATTTTTTGAGTTTTTTTCTTATTTTTCTCAGCTCTACAAAGCAACAAGAAAGAACCACCCCAGAGATAAAACTCTTTGGGCAGCAGGGATGAAGTTGCTGAGGGGATATGAAGCTGCTGAGCAGTTCTGCTGCCTGAGGTTCCTCTTGCTGGACATGACATGAGAAACCACGAGTCATGACAAGACCAATTCCTGCCATGGTAGAAAACATGAGCTTGTTCCTAACAGATTTCTGTTTATACTGATTTAGTTAAGCCCCCTTGGTGCTGTAGAACACAGAAATAATCCTGTCCCTGTACTGAGACAGAGGGAATTGTTGCTCAGAGAAGCTGTGGCTGCCCCTGGATCCCTGGAAGTATCCAAGGCCAAGCTGGAGCAACCTGGGCTAGTGGAAGGTGTCCCTGCCCATGGCAGAGGGTGGAATGAGATGGGCTTTAAGGTCCCTTCCAACCCAAACCATTCTGGGATTCTGGGATTCCATGAATGAGGAAAAGAGCCACGGGCTCAGCCACCCAGCTAAGCACCACCAAAATGAGGGCAGATGTTAATAATAAAACCAGTCCCAAAGGTCAACATATGCAACTGCTGATTTTCTCCTTGTGGTGTGGCAGATGTCAGTAAGTCTTCCACCTACAAATAAACCATAATAAAACCTACTCCCAAATGTTCTAGCTGTGCAAGAGCTCTCCAATTAGCCAGTAACCTGCTTTGACTCTGGTGAAGCACATACAGACAGAAGCACTCCTCTGAAATGAAGGCACTAGAGCATCAGTTCATCAAGAGGTGATCTCTTAAAAAACCCTTTCTGATTTTATGACCTGAGCTACCACCTCACAAAAATATAATCTATCTGAGAAGAGAACCTGAAAAATAGCAAATTAAGGGATGTAATTTGCAGGTACTCCAAAAATGACTTTTGCTGCAAGCTTATATCCACCTGTGTGCTCAGGATATGTGATAACAATGACATGAAATGCACTGCTCCTTCAGTGCTAATTAGCAGTGCTTGACTGCTCATTCATCCCTCTCCTTGTTCCTCAAACCAGGTGCTTGAGACCAAGAGATTAGGAATTGAGAAGCATTTGATTAACTTGCTCAGATGCCAAGTTGGTATTTCAGATACGTCCTGTGGTCTCCCTTGTTTGTGACGTGGTTCCCTGCACTGCTTGAAGGCTCCTTTTATTCATCTGCACCTTTACAAAATGGTGATCTGAACTTGCAGAACTGCACTAAAAAAATAACCAAGGGATGGTTGAGTTTGCTCATGGCCACAAAAACACTCAGTTCTCCACATGCCCCCCAGCAGCCATCGAATGGAGCCTCAGCCAAAACCCACGAGCAGGGATCAAGAACTGAAAGCAGCACAGAGACATTAAAAAGCATTTCATACCAGTCTGGTTCCACCATTCTTACTCAGAAATGAGTAAGGTCAGACAGCTCCTGAGCGTGACATGAAGCGTAACAATCCTGTGCCTCACTGAAAGACAACTCATCTTGTTTGGCAGATAAATTATGGCAGATTCAATTTTGTGCACAGCACAGAAACCAGAGAAATTTTGTCTGAAGTCCACTGAGACAGGAAACAAACAGATAAATTGGGATTCTGAGGCTCTGGATGGCATAAATACCGCTCTAAGTCCTGGTATTTATTTCTGAAGTGAAGCAATTAGCAAACAAAAGGAGAACACAGTCATTTCAGGCCAAGTGACTATTGTGCAGTTAGTTTATATTGGATACTGTTGTCTCAGTTTCTGATTCCACAGGGGTATGTTGCCACTAGACCCATTAAACTTATAACCATGCATCTCCACATGCATATTGTACAGAAGGTTTTCTCCATGTTATTTATAATTGCCCAGATAAAATACTCCTCCTTCTCCAACACCAACTCTCGACAGGATATTTATATCAGTAATTGTATTTCCAATGCATCTCACATCAGTTACTGTTTTATCATTACTATTTTTAGGATAAAAAGTTGGATGCCTGCTAAATGCTATAATTTTAAATTAATTACTCCAAAGAATACATTCTCCCACTCCAGCCCATTTTCTCCTTTGCCAGAATGGGGTAATATGTTAAATTTCCCACAATAAAAAAATATCAATTTTTTTTCCCTGCTTACTGCTCTGAGCATAATGAAGTAGCAGCTGCTTTGTCCTTACCAGTTCCATCCTCAAAGAGAGATGCAGGCACACGTGTGTGGCTGGGCACTGGACTGAGCTTCAACTAAGTCACACAAAAAGCTGGTGAACAAACAAAAAGCTGGATTTGCCACATCATTTCCCATTTCCACACCAACAGTGTTACTCATGTTCTTAGGGAATATCTACATCATCACCTGTATCTTGCCTTTCTTTTATGCACTTCTTGTCTGAAGTAATGAAAAACTTTTTGGAAATTAAATTTCCCTTCTGACTGGGAGGGGAGTCTTTCTGAACCTAATGTCTCTCAATGTGCCACACACTGTTTTCAGTCAATTTTGGAAGGCTCTTCAACAGACAGTTGCTATGGAAAAGGAAAGAAAACCAAACCAAAAATGAATCAAAAACCCTTCTTGTATTAAATTAGTCATGTGCAGGGGAAAACAACACTGCACAAATGCTCTCTGCACATATGGCATAACAAATACAAGCTACAGAGACTATGTTTGGATAAGATATTACAAGAAAATTCTTCCCTGTGAGGGTGGGGAGGCCCTGGCACAGGTTGCCCAGAGAAGCTGTGGCTGCTCCATCCCTGGAAGTGTCCAAGGTCAGGTTGGACGGGGCTTGGAGCAACCTGGGCTAGTGGAAGGTGTCCCTGCCCATGGCAGGGGGTGGAACTGGATAATCATTAAGGTCCCTTCCAACCCAAACCATCCTGGGATTCTGTGATACAAAGTACTGGCTAATATACACATATGTTATAACAACATTGTTCTTTGTTATCCTGAAATTTCCTGTAATGTGAAGATTTTGACTAATATAGTCTGAGAGCACATACACAAAAGCTCATATTTAAAAGTTTGTTTTCTTTCTCCCAAAATACAATCTTAGGGATAAACTCAGTGATTAGACTTGTCTATTCAAACTGCAGGACTGTGACCTGGTGCAAGAACAGCAAGGTCCTGACAAAAGCAAGGTATAAATATGAATAGGTGTTGAGACAGTCAATTATTATGGTACTATGTTATTAGTTATGGTACTATGTTATTATGCATTTTTAATCTGAAGAAAAACATTTATAAATCAACTCTTGTGTTTTTAACCAGGACTATTTTGACAGAAAACTTCCAGGTCGTGACAGCTTTAAATGGAAACCTGTGGCATTTCACAGAACAGGTCCCAGACCAAACCAGGGCACACACACAGAAGCTCCAGCTTCCATGACCTCGTTAGTTATCATTCTGTTTATCAGGAAGAAACCTCTCCTCCTCACACTTGCAGCTGATATTAAAAACAAGAGGCAGCACTGAGGCTGGAATGATGCACAGTTACAATTATGAAAGACATTAAGTGAGCAGAATTGAATTCAACAGCCCATTTGATGGTGACAGGATGATCTGCAGTAATGGGGGCACAGAATCAGACTATTCAGATCAGTTAATCCAGACTTCTTGAAGAGCCTGTGGAATAAAGAGCTCTTTGACCAAGTGCTGGGTGAGGCCTATCAGACACGTTGGCTACAATGCAAAAGATCCCTCACGTTGGATTGTCTGAGTTCTTACTGAATGAGAGGCTTCTTCAAAAAGCAGGGTGACCTTCAACATGCACCTCCACTGATATTTAACTGCAGGCAGCAGGTTTGAGCATCAGGACATTGTTCTTTCCCCTTCACCCTGTGCAAACACATTGTTCATGGACCACAGCCTGAGCTTGTATGAGATACGAGGTCATGAGATGAAAAGGAGGAGAGGAGAGACAAGGAAACATTCACAGACTTCACTGCTTGGTGAACTATGAGAACATCAGGCTAAAACATGGTCCTCACATTTTAGGGCAACTCTGGTAGCAATTAATCACTGTACATGGTAATGGCAGCAGTTTGCAAAAGCAGCTGCAAGTCCCAGCAAGGGCTGGAAGAGACCTTCAAGATCACTGAATCCAACTATCACCCCAGCACCATCATAATCACCCTTAATCCACATCCACAAGTGCCTCATCCAGACACCTCTTGAACACTTCCAGAGTCAGTGACCCCACCACCACCCTGGGCAACTTATTCCAATGCCTGACCCACTCTTCCAGGGAATTTTTTTTTTTCTAATATCCAGTCTGAACCTCTCCTGCTGCAACTTAAGGCCATTTCCTCTCATCCTTTGGCTTGAGACGTGGCAGAAGAGACAGACACCCCCCCCTCACTGCAGGTCATTTCAAAATAAAACCTACCATAGATTTGGGGGCTATAGGGGGTAGAAGTAGAAACTGAGTTGAAATAATTCAAGAAAAGGAGCTCATACAGGATTCTTCAATTATTCAAGTCCTTCCAAATGCCCTGTCGGACTGAAGGACCGTTAATAAATAGACAACCAACACCTTTTTATGGATTATTCTGAAATGCTGATTTCTCTATTAATTTGAAACATTTTTCTCTTCAATCCCTTTCACTTTTTGTCTTGCAGTCCCTTCAGGTGTTCTGCAGTTACTCAGGACTGTTCAGAAAACCAGGTGGAAATGAAATCACCTGTGCTGAAGTTCAGTAACTGAAGTGCTGCTGTGACTCAGACGTCCCCACCAAATTAAGAGTGGGCTTCTGTTCAAAAGGGGAAAGAGGTGCAGACTGTTCTGCTTCACTTCTCTTACTATTTTACTAAGAATGTTTTACAGCTCTGAGTTGTTTCCAGGTTACCCAGATCATTCTGCATAGCAAATGACAAACAAGTCTTCTTGAAACAGAGTATTAAAACAACCTCACACATGCACTGAGACTTAATATAGACATTCATCCTCCAGCTACTCCCAGGAAACACAGAGATGATGTGCATATCATTAAAGACATTTGCAGAGGGTTCTCACCTCCTTCCTATTCTCTACTGAGTAACCCTTGTCTTGAAATACTGTCCCAGCCTTTCAGACACCGAACAGCTCAAAAGCTTTGCACTGAAATAAATGTGACACGTCGTGCAGCTCCAGAAATATTTATATACCCTCAATGCAAACAACCAAAATATCCCAGGATACCAAAGACTCAGTGCTGGCTTTTGAAGAGTATTTTTAAAAAGCGAATGTAACTTCTTCCCTCTCTGAGCCCCAGGAATAACCTATTGCTGGAATCAGACTTTGTTTTTAATGTCACTGGAAAGGGGGAGTTTCTCACAGGCTGGAGAGACGTGCTGGCAGCATCTCTGTGAGAGTTTTCCCTGGAGGGGAGGGAAGAGGGCAGGAGGCTGCCAGGGAGGCCCTGCAGTCTCCACCCTCAGATTTTTTCAGGACCCAGATCCTGAAGAGCCTGGTCTGACCTGCTTCAAGCAGGAGGGTGGACTAGAGCCTTCCTCAGGTCCCCCTTCCACCCACCCTGGGTTTCTTACTCCTGTAACACTCATCCTAGAAGCTGGAAAAATAATGAATTCTGTGCTGTGAAGGTCTCCCTTAAAACTGCTTTCTGCAGTCTCTCCAACTTCCAGCAAAAACGATGGGAGCTGAAGGATGCGGTTGTACAGGAAGAGAGGATGGAAAGCACCCAAATGATGATTAAAGCAATGCTGACAATATTTACAAAAAGAGGAGAAGAGAAGATGCACTAGTGGATTGTACAGTGAGTGTGGCCAATTTTCCTTTGCAGTGAAGACACACGACTTTGTCAGCAGCAATGAAATTGGATCTTGTTTACCACTGTGAGCAGATCATAGCACATTATTATCACGTAAAACTAAGATAAATCCAAACATCCAGTGGCACAGCACATCTAGCTGGATCTTTGAGGCAAAGTGACAACCATGTACTTATCATCACACCATTACAACGCAATTAAAAGTGCAGAATCAATAACTGATAAATTTCATATAACAAATAGAACACTTGCAACCAGCACAAAACATGTTTTATCACAGCACCTTGATGCTAAATGAACAATCTATTTTTAATCATATGATCTCCAGCCATTAGCACAACACACAAAATCTCCTGAGTTTGGCATGAATATTATTTAGGATTTGAAACAGTTTTTCATACCACATTTGCTACTCTTAGAATTAGGAACAATAAAACGAGCACAGGGTTGCCAGGTTTGCCCACTGCATTCGTAAGAACTAAGATCAGCGTTTTTAAAAGCCATGTTCACTGGTAAAAATGAATATATTAAAGACACAGCAGAGTTACATGGCCACAGACACAATCCATTTATAGCTCCTTTTGGAAAAAAAATTACACAAAGAAAGCTCAGAGGTGAATTTTTTGGCTGCATTTTTTAGCCTGCAGCAAAAGATAAGTGACACAGATGAGAACATTTGGGCATTATCTATCAAACCTTTACCACTTGCATATCAACATTTGCTGTTTAGAGCATCTTCAGAATTTTTTTTTAAATCCTATGTATAATTTAATTTTATTTGCGACAATGTGCTGTAATAAAACATTTTTGTTGGAGGGTTACTCCTTTTTACTTCTCAAAATTGTGTTTACTTCATTCAAAAACACCTGTCTTGTGTCATGGTGTGAGCTAAACCGTGTTTTAATGAAACCTGTATGCTTCTTTTTATTTGAGTCTGAGCTAAATTCATAAAATGTTAACGGAATATTGAATTATGTATTTATAAAATATAGTACGGTAAATAAATAAACCCCCAAAGCAGGACTCTCAGCCAGGACAATTGTAATTAAACCCTGAAACTCTCCCAGGTATACAGCTTACTCAGCAACACACATTAAACACAACTACTGAAGTGTGAGGATTGATCAATAAAGTCTGTGCTTACACCTGTAAAGCCCAGGGGAAAAAACACCAGCAGACTGTGCAGAGCAGGAATTGCAGTACCCAACCCAGCCAACAGCACAGCCCGAGGCTGAAGTGAAGCAAGAAAAGACACAGTCAGTCAGCTTTGAAAAGATGCAGCAGCAATAATTTGTTAAGTGTTAAAAGAGAATTTTAACCAAGGTAATAAAAGAGTAAGTGCTTCTCCCACAGGCTTCCTTCACACACACCCGCCTTCACTTAGAGCAGAAATACAAAAGTGTAATGGGTAAATCACTATTTATTAACAGTCTTTACATTAAATGAGCAGGATCTGCTGTTCAGCACAATCTTTCAAGTACAGAACAAAATGAATGAAAAAACTTAATCAGTTCAGAAGAGTCCTAAATTTGATAGTAAATACTAGTAAAGCTCAAAGCTGTGCTACCATCAGAATGTCTTATATATCCATTTACCTTGGTTAAACAGTACTGAATCCACAAAATTAATAAAAATTTAGATCAAATCCGAAAGAGTGTCGGGACAGAAAAAGAAAAAAGGGAGAACTGAAAGCCACAATATCCTTTATTGTGAACATCCACCATATGTGCACTGCCCTGGAAGGAAAGAAGCTCTAAGGACTGAGGTAGGTGGAAAAGCCAAAGATGTGAAAAATGCAGCATTATAATGTAAATAATGAGCAATACCATTGAAAACACCAGAACATCTCACTTTTTTTGGAGTGTTCTCTTGCCTTTAAACTTCATCCTTTTTCAACTACTATGTATTTGTTAGTAAAGCAACATATTCAGCTTGGCAGTTAAATTTCATTTTAAGGTTGGAGATACCATTTGGTCGAGCAATCACAGGGAAAGGAGGAGAGACAAATAATTTCTCTGAAGACTAAATGCGTTCTTAAAACCAATCATTGGAAAGTCACAAAGCCCTAAGTCCTGGTATTTTCCTCTTTCTTCCTCACCCCAGAATTCAAAAAACATTTCCAATGTTATCAAAGCCTCCATGCTTTGCAGATGTGAATATAAATGGAGTGGTTAACACTCACCTTGTGGCTCCAGTGGGAACGGGAATATGCAGCAGGCAGACTCTGAATCACTCTGCAGGCCCAAAATTGCACAAATGATCAGCACAGCTCCACAATTTTGGTGATGTAACTCACCACTCCACGGGGTTCAGCAGCTCAGGGTCACAGCCACACCACCTGCTTTTAAACTGTGTCTCCCTCATGATCCACATGACCTTTTAAAGCTACAAGGATCACCTGTGTGACTCTCACACATACACATATGATTAAGACTTAGATTGGTCTTAACTATTACCAGCTGCCATTCCAAATGGTTTGTTTTTAACAGGTTTTCCTAGTTCCCTACAGAAGTGAAGAAAAATTGCACTGGTGCTCTCAGCACAGCAGGGTCTCTGCTTACAAAATTTCCATTTAAAAGTACTGAGAAAGGTAACTTGACCAAATAATCGAGGCAAATAAATACAAAGCAGCTCCACTGTCCCCACAGCTGACTTAGAATAAGACAAAGATCCCATAATAATTACATTTGCCACAACCATCAATAACTTTCAAGAGGGAGCATGTACAGGTTTATGGGTTCACATCACAGAACAAACCAGGAATCCCACACCTATTTACAGCACAGCAGAAGTGAACCTGAGGCAGCACCTGTGGCTGCTTCTTGACATCAGAATAAGGCAAATTTCAGAGGTCTCAAATTTGCCCATCTTCTACTTTCATCTCACTTGGTAGATTTGCTACTTTTCTGCACTTCTTGCCCTTGTGTTGGTAACAAGGCAAGACAGCCCTGGATTCCAGCTTTGAACTCCAACAATGGTGTTGTCTGAGATTCAAAACCAGAGGTGCAATGATCAAAAAAACTTCCATTTGTATCACTTTCTCTCATGATCTTTTCCCTTACATCAATTCAGACAGAATTTGTTCTATTTCTGAGTGTCATGCACTGTTCTGTGCAGAATAAATAAAACCCCTGGCCTCTGCCCTGCAGCTGGGACTCACATCCCATGCAAAGGCATCATCTAACCTTGTATTTCAGTCATCTATGGCCTTCTGTGCCATATCTTGGAAGTGCAGGAAAAATGTACTTTCCTGACAGCATTTCATGTCTTGCATCTTCCCATTGCTTCAAAACTACAAAAGTGTTTTGGACAGAAAGATTTTTTTTTAATTACCAACTTCTTTTCCGCTGAAAAGACTCCTACAAAACTTCAAATCGTGCATCACTCAAAGCTGAGTATTTTTTAAACTCTACATTTTTTCCCCTCACTTGTTAAGAGCTCTTCTGCCTTCTCTTTCAGATTCCCCCACCACACAAAGTATATCAATAGGACCAACTGAGGAAACAGCTGGTGATGATGACTGATGGAAACTTGAATTATGAGAACATTTTGCTTCCTCTCTCTGTTAAAACCACTCTTGTTTGACTTGTGCTGGTGGACAGGTGTGACACTGAAATAAACCTGTGACTACACCCCTATCACAGTCACAAATTGTTCCTGCATTAACACACTGACACGTCCTGATGGACATTTCTCAGTGTAATCTGAATCTCTCTCAGTGCTCTCTCCATGAATTGAGGGCAGAATTTTATACCTGATGTGCTCAGGTTTGCTGTCAGGTCTCCCTGCTTAGACTTCCAAATTTAGCCCTCTCTTGCAGAGTAAAACAAACACACACCAAAGCCAAGACAAAATATTCCAACCCTGACTCTTCTTCACTCCCTCTATCAACTCACATCCCAAAACCTTCTCCCAAGGCTATCACAGGGTGTATTTACCCAGTGTGACAAAACCACACTGCACCACTTAGAGCTGGTTTTGTCCACCAAGCAGTGCAGGTGATCCCTGAACACAGACACAGCTGCAGGACCAGACTCCCCTTTGAATACTAACAGCAAAATATTGAAGCAATCCATAGTCTCAAACCTCTCTGAGATCAGCTGCTATTTCACCTCAAAGAATCACCAAGGTTGGAAAAGACCTCCAAGATCATCAAGTGCAATGTTTGAACCATGGGCTGGTGCTCTGAGTCGGGCAAGGAGAGTGCTCAGCATCTGACAGTGCAGGACTTGGGAACACTGGACCTAATGCACTCCACATTCAGTGCTAATGAGCAAAGCCCAGCTCTAGTCTTAAATCACATTTTCATTCACATGCTTATATAAAGTAATCTATCATCAGGATTAACGTAATCACACATCCAGGCATTGAAAATATTGTACAAAAAGAATAATAGAGACTGAGTAAAAGAACCCTACTGTGCTCTGTAGGAAAGTGAGGCACCATTTGGCTTGTGGAGCTCTACATCAAACTCTAATGGCTAAAATTAAGAAACACTGTGTCTCTTAAGGAGTATATAAAATGCTGTATATATGAACTAAATACTTATAAAATTACAGCACCTTTCCACAATACACATTTCTTTGTTGCTAAATGGCTTTCCAATACAACCTGTATCTGTATTAACTGATAGCAGAATAAAAGCCCTAAAATACCATTGACTTTCCAATCATTAAACAAAGCCCACCAAAACCCCAGGAAGATGCATATGATTTTTAATTATCTAATACATGTATAGATCCTAAATACAGGCAGATAATCCATTTTATGCCTCATTCTAAACCTCCTGTAATAACTGCACTCCAGCTCAGGTAATTTAATTTCATATTCTTTCAAGAACATACTACTGCAGTTCTATTTAAAAGATAATAATTCTTTTGAAGAACTTGTTAGAGAGGCTGATAGAGTTCAGAGAAATTCTTCGCCCAGGTGGGATTTCTTAGGAAGTTTTTAGAAAGCAAATCAATAAGTGTTTGCAGATTGAAAATCCGATCACACTCATGACTGTCCCCAGAGGAAGCTGTGAAATTGTCATTTCAGTGGCAGGATCTCAGCAGAATTAGTTATCTGTCCTGGAAAATTGCTAAAGGATAGGGGACAGCAGTGGGTGTAGCAAAGGCACTCGGAATCAATACAACAATACTTGTGTTATTTATCCTGGCAGGCCTTTAGCCTGGTTCTGATCTCTATCATATAAAAGGTTAAAATTTCCTTTATGCTTCAATATTTCATGGAGTCATCTGAACAAGATCAGATGCTTATTTGTGGAGGGTCTAAGGAGGAGATGTTGACAGGCATGATATTATGATATGAAGAGTTTTATTTCTAGTTTATTAAATCAAATCTTACTTTAGAGATCCAAGACTCACTGAAACCTCTTGGATTTACTTTTTCTCCCCCTCTCCACACTCCCTCCAACCCCTGCCTTACTTCTACTAGAACAGTCCCTGGTATCAAGAAGTACCAGCTCTTTAAGAATCACAGAATGATTCAGGTTGGAAGGAACCTTAAAGACCATCTTGTTCCAACCCCCTGCCGTGGGCAGGGACACCTTCCACTAGACCAGGTTGATCCAGCCATCCCTCAGTTGTTCATCCCAACCCCTTTTTTGTGCATACCACGTCTGCCAACATCTTACAACCTCTTTTTCATCAAAAAAATAACAGCATCTGAGAACATGCTACAACAGAGCTGTATCCCCTGCATGCAAGGAAATCAGGAATGTAAAATAAAAAAGCTGTGGTTGTGCTGTATTTACCAAAGTAAATGCACACATCTTTGTGTGCCTTCCTCACCTCAGTGGAGGAAACAGGGGACAGGGGAAACAGTTTTCTCCAGTTCCATTTCTGTAGGATGACATGGAATATTGCAGAATTTTGCATTTTAATGACCCACAGAGCATCTGACAGACATTTTGACTTTACACCAAACCTGTTACAGAATCAGAACTGAATAAATTCAAACAAACCCCCACCCCCCCAGTTTCCATATCTGCCTTCAGTAGGTGGAACTGCTCTCAGTGTGTGTGTGGGGGGGTGCAAGCTTTTAAAAAATATTTTTTCTCTTTTGTTTCTTTTATTTCTCTTGAGCACTTCCAAATCTCTCCTCCTTTTACTCCTACTATGTGAGTGTGAGCAAACTGTCACCTAGAACTGAATCCATAATTTACAGAATCACAGGATGTGCTGAGCTGGAAGGGACCCACAAGGATCATCCAGTCCAACCCTCAGCCCTGCACAGCCCCATCCCCAAGAGTCACCCCCTGTACCCCAGAGGATCATCCAAACCCTCCTGGAGCTCTGGCAGCCTTGGGGCTGTGCCCACTGCCCTGGGGAGCCTGGGCAGTGCCAACCACCCTCTGGGGGAAGAACCTTGTTCTAATATCCAACCTGAGCCTGCCCTGACACAGCTCCAGCCATTCCCTGGGTCTGTCCCTGGTCACACAGAGCAGAGCTCAGTCCCTGCCCCTCCTCTGCCCCTGCCCAGGCATTGGAACTGCAGTGAGGTCTCCCCTCAGTCTCCTCCTCTCCAGCTGAACCCACCAAGTGCCCTCAGAGTCCTCCCATGGCTTCAAATCAAGGCCCTTCCCCATCCTCATTGCCCCCTTGGGACCCTCTAATTCAAGGTCTGACTTGCTTTAAGCCAGGTCTCTCCAGTGGATCTGGAACACAGCACAAATTACATATTGAAACTGGACAGGGTAACATTGTTATCATAAGGACCACTGGTACAAGACATTTGTGGTTGATGGGAATTCTTTTACTCACGTTGCCTTTTCTCACTGCATAGTAATTTGTCCCAAATTGTGGCATCAACACTGAGTCTTTGACAAGTGAGAGTGGATGCCAGAGTTACAAAGGTCAAATTAAAAGTGAATGTAAAAAGCAGCAATATGTACATTGTTCCCAGATGTGCCAGTGCATTGAATACAGGGCTGTCCAAAAGGGAATAAAATGACACAACCTGTCCATTTCAGAATGTCTGATGAATTCTTGAAGAGCAATGCAACCTCCTGCTTCTTTAATGTACATAACTCCCTTCCACAGAGAAATCTGTGCAACCAAAAACCTCTCACAGGGATATCCTCTAAGATTAAAACCTTGCCCACACTCCAAGGAAAAGCTCTCAGGGGAATGGGCAACAACTACTTAGTACCAACTTCATTGCAATAACAATGAACAACTTCATGACAATGGAAATGGCAGTTTCGTGATGATAATGAAAATAACCATGAAGATGTTCTCTTTTCAATTCAATCTTGCACTGAAAGGAATGAAAAATACTTTTTGTGGTCTCGAATCAGCATTTTGTTTCATACAAACAGTTTCTACACTGAACAGCATCCTAGGAATGGTCTGGCCTGAGAAAAACAAATTAGGAGGTAAAAGCACAGGTTATAGCTCTAAGGTTCACTCAGAATTTCCTTCACAGGACTTTATATCTTTCCAGGGAAAATAACAACAGAAATAATTATTAAATAGCTACGTGACACAGCAAGAACTGTAGTCAAGCTCTAATCCAGCTAATGGAAGCAGAATGACTGGAAGAACTTTGGGGATGAGGAGAAATAAATGAAACCTGGCTTTTACTTGTGGAGATTAGTAAGATAATGTGATTGCAGGCAGATGCATTTGTTACCCTACATAGAATAATTTCATTTTACCATCAGACACACATTTTGCTTTTCACAAATAAACTTCCACAAATAAACTTACTAAGACAGCTTTGTACTAGTGACTGGAAGGGCTCTGCTCTAAATCAGTGCTCTCTAGCACTGAGCCAGACTTCCTGACAAAGTGCCAGCTTACAAATGCTTTTTAATCTTTGCCAAAATCTGCTCTCAGAACTCGGGTGAGTTGGGCAACAACTGCCCAAGGTATTTGTAGCCTGCAGCATTCTCTGAAAAGAACAGCCCTACAAATCAAACCATTTAAGTAGCACAAAACTTGGGTTATCCCAGTTTCCTTGTTTATTTACTCATTGAGGACTAACTCAGGTATCCATCAAGGACAGCCCCACCAGACATCCAACTGAAGAAGGTGGAGCCATCAAACATTCTTCTTTGGAACCATTTGCTGGTGGCCATGCAGGGGAAACAGTGGTCCCTTGGAGTTATGGAGCTGCTCACAAATAGCTGAATTTGTGAAATACTGTGAAAATATGGCCACTGTGAAATACAGTTTCTTTCCCAGCATCAAGCCAGCAGCTGAATTATCAATGCTTGCTGAGATGACATCCTTTGTGCTGTGTCTATAGCTGACCATTCTCCATATTCCAGAAAGGTTCCCTCTTTTCTCATCCAGTTACCATAAAAATTTTACCCCAAGACTGAGGCACAGCCTTTCTTTCCCCTCTAGACTTTAGAAAACTTGTCATGTTCTCATAATAAGTTAACTACTAAAAAACATCTGTTAGGTTAGGAGGTAATAGAGTGATAAGAAGGCCTTGAGGATGATTTTTAAAGATGTTTTCCCGAGGAAAATATGGAAATCCTCCTCATCTGAGGAGAAACACAGAAATTAGCAAAACTCCTCTTCATGTTTCTAACAGCCCCAAAATCTGCTGTTGCTTTATAAAACCTGCTACAAACCCATCTCAGCTCTGCTCTGTGCTACACTTTATTTAATCCCTCAGACCACCTTCACAATTGCCTTTAAACTTTCGCTCTGTGAGTCCAATTTTAAACCCTGGTGAGATTGGCAGGAGTTGAATGGAAAGCACACACCTCCAATCTGGAGCTCTGTGCCACCGCGTTCAGCCAGAAATCCTTCTGAAGCCACGGAGCCTGACCAACAAAAATGAAGTTAATTATAGTGGGTTTAACATGAATATGTAGGCTATGCCACTCAGAAGAAGAGCTCAATGCTTATTTTAATGAGGGTCACCACAGAGGGCCATTGGAGAGAATGCTCTGTGTGGTTTACTCATTTAAATGGAAAGGTTTCAACGATTTGCAAAAATGATTTTTATGTTTCCTACAGGACAATGTGTCTTTGCTACCATGAAACAGAGAAGACAACAGAAAACCACAGACAGAAAAAGGAATGCTCCTGTCATCATCTCTAAGTTCCTGCTGGGCATTGGGCATTTCAGCTGAAATGGCCTCTCTTCCCAAAGAGAATTTATTAAACTTAATCAATAGGCAGTTTGGGATCAAATCTTCAAAACCAGGCAGCACCCAGCAGCTCTCAGTACAACCTGAATGTCCACTTCAGCAGATGTTCAAGTGCTAGAACAAAACTGGGAATGGAGATTGACCCTTTTCACAGACAAAAGACAAAATGTTTTGTGTAAGTGTAATTTTTGTTCTCCTCCTACCATTATACTCTGGAGTAAAAGCACTCTTGGTTCCTGGACACTAAAAATAGGTGACTAAAACTTCAAAGAGAGCAAATTCCTTTTGTGGTGTTGTTTCATATCCCCAGCAGCTGCAAGGAATCATATTTTACATTCAGAATTGCAAGAAACATTGTGTCATTGAGAGGTTCTTCTATTACCATTCCCAAAGTGCAGACTTCGAATAAAAATGCACTTTACAGGGCAATTTATGAAGGTGAGTGTCCCACCTCATGAAAACCTGATTGTGACAAGCCACACATTTAAAAAAAAGAAAACCAAAACAAAACAAAAAAACCCAACCCAGCACCCCCAAAGCACACAGGTGCTCAGAAAACTCATCATGAAACCTAGCCAAAATGTCCAAAGATTGGGACCATTCTGGAATGCTGGTGCACGTGGCCTTAGAGGGTGACAAAATGAGGGGACAAAGGGCAAAAAGGGCCTGAGAAGAGAGATGGCACAGAGTGCTCGTAATGACCAAACCTTAAAAGCCTCAGATCGGGCTATAAACTGAGAATATGAATTTCCTGGTTTATAATGATGTTAACAAACAACAACCCCCCAAATCTGTCAGCCTCTGTGAAACAAACTGACACAGAGATAATAAACAGGGGAAAGCCCATAAGTAAATAATTTAATCTCACAAGTATTTCAGTAGCAAACAGTAAACAAGGCACAATACACAGCCTGATCTAAACAGGCCAGGCAACAGGGAGATAAAACCCTGTGGGGACAGGCTGGGAGAGCTGGGGCTGCTCAGCCTGGGGAAGAGAAGGTTGTGTGGAGACCTCACAGCACCTTCCAGGATCTGAAGGGGCTACAGGGAAACAGGAGAAGGACTCTGCATCAGGAACTGGAGTGGCAAGACAAGGGAGAATGGCTTCACACTCACAGAGGGGAAATTTAGGTTGGATATTACAAAGGAATTGTTCCCTGTGAGGGTGGGGAGGCCCTGGCCCAGGTTGCCCAGAGAAGCTGTGGCTGCCCCTGGATCCCTGGAAGTGTCCAAGGCCAGGTTGGACGGGGCTTGGAGCAACCTGGGCTAGTGGAAGGTGTCCCTGCCCATGGCAGGGGGTGGAACTGGATGGGCTTTAAGGTCCCTTCCAACCCAAACCATTCTGGGATTCTATGAAAACTCCTCCCACCTAGGGGATGTGTGCTAGGACATGTGCTCCAGGGACAAGGAGGTGCTCCAAAACAAGGACTGTGTCAATGATGATGGAAGATTATCACACATGAAAGAAAAGCAAAACCATACTTTTTACCTCTTCTCACTTGAATCAAACTTAATTCCTTCACATCTAAGTATACACTCATTTTGTAAATATAGTCACAGAATCAACCAGGTTGGAAAAGACCTCTGAGATCACTGAGTCCAACCTGTGACTGAACACCACCTTGACAACCAGACCATGGCGCTGAGTGCCACATCCAGTCCTTTCCTAAACACCTCCAGGGACAGTGACCCCACCATTCCCCTTCCAGTGCCCAGCCACCCCTTCTGTGACAAAGTGAAGCCATTAGAAATACTGACACTCCCCTCCTCAAAGCACTGTGTCAATTCACTTTAATGTATTGATACTGTTTTTGCATCATTCTAAAGCAGCACCAGACAGGAATATTCTCTGTCACTACAACTAGTCAAAGGTGAAAGTACCCTGACAGCTCCTGGGCCCTTCTGGAGCTCCAAAATCAGGACATTTCACCCTTCTGACACTTGCCTTGCACTTCCCCTGCAGAGACCAGCCCTGGTTTGTCCTGATCTTCTTACCCTTGTACACCTCCTGCTACAAACCCAACTCTGTTTCCTGGCCCCTTCTCCTCTCTCTCTATTACTTTCAACTATCAATCAGTTGAAACAAACCCCAAATATCTCCTCCCCAGTAGCAGCTCCACTTTTCAAGAAAGTCACAGTCAAGCTGGGACAGGGTCAAAGGAAGGGTTTGATGCTGGCCCAGAAAGCCCTTTCATACGAAAATGAAATGAAAAAAAAAAAAAAAGAAACCTAAAATATATTCCTCTTCTCAAATGAAGAGACGACAGGCTGCCCTAACTGTGACCAGCAGATCAGCCCATTTTCTTTTTACCAGGAATTAAATCAATTAATAAACTGGAATTGATGGTGGTTTATGGAGAACACCAGCATCAGTGGTCCTCTGTGTGGTTTATAGTTTAGCTGCTGAGAAAACACTAAATCCTGTTTTCTCCAAACCACTCATATATGTAAATACATATTGATGATACGATGGAGCAGTTGTGTTGTCACGTGCCTAAAAATACTGGCAAAATCACAGAGTATGAAAGAAGGAAGAGGAATTCTGCAGAAATTTCTTCAATGAGAAAACAAATGAGAAACAAATTAATTCTTCTTCCAGTATGTTTGGCACAAAAATCTTTAAGAAAGTTGGAGAAAACCTGGTTCCAAGTCGGAAGTTTAAGCTTCTAAAATGTATCTGACATCAGCCAGATTCCAACAATGGTTTATAACAAGTTCCTTTGCTTTCTAGAGTGCACTTCTTTATTGAAAACTTGGTCATAAAAATGGCACTGGGGAGGCTCAAATTTGCAGTATTCAGCAGTTACCTGGTCAAAAGTGCTCAGTCTGCACATTAAATTAGAATTACCAATTAATATTAATTAAAAAAATCCCTGATGTGTAAAACCTAACATATTTAGGGGAAAGGCAGCAAAGTCCTACTGGATTTTTAATTATCATCCATTGCTGTAATTGGTTCAATCAACCTTATTAAGGCCTTGGGGACACACACCTTGGCAGCTCCAAGAACCCAGGGTCATTGGCTGGAATTTGGTAAGCAATTCCTTAATGTGGAAGGAGGTTGGACAGCAGGTTACATAACAGGGGCCCAGAACTGAGATTCTGACAGGAAAAATTATCCTGACTTCTTCCCAGACGCACCTCCACGTCAAACTCTGATGTCTGACACTTCTTCAGTGCTTCATTAAGGATTTATGCTTAGAAAGGAGGAAAAATGTAACAACTTTGAGTGCTCTGGAAGGTTCTCAGCTTCATCTGTTTCAGACAAAAATCTGTGGTACTAATGCTCCTCTGACTAACAAGAATTCTCTCTGACACACCATTTCACTTATTTAAGGGCTATTTTGATTCAAGTACTAAAAGATATGCAAAGCTGAAAAAAAAATTCAAAATTTAAACCCTCTGAAAGTACTTTTGCAACTCGAGTCTTGAGGGAAGAACAGAAGCTTTGGGCATTAAATAATTGAAGCTCCATAAGCAACAGCAACTTCCACACAGCAGAGCTTTTCACAGGCATTTCATGTAACTGCAAATGCTTCACCAGGCACAAGCAGGACTGTTTAAGTTCCCAATGCATTTTTAAAAGAGGGAATTAGAGCTATCCATTCCAGGTCATTACTCATGGAAGACAAGGAGACTTCCTACTACTCCAATAGGTGGTTACTAAAGAACTATCTCTTCATCCTGGGAGCACACTCCCTTGATTATTCCCTCCAAATTCAATTCTTCATTACTGAAAAATAAACCTGATATCAACATATCTTTCTGGCCTGCCCAGTGCATATTTTTAATATTATTTTATCTCATTTGAAGGTTCAGAAAATCCAATTTTCGTGGGCTGGAAATCTGTTCCCCTTTCCTTCTGCCTAACAGAAGCACAGAACTGTTTGTTCATTGGGGTGTTTATTATTAGAATGTCTGGCGCAAAAAGGGAAAAACATCCAAAAACCCTCCAGCTACAATTTTACTCTGAAGTCACACTGCCAGCAGGCAGCATTTATCACATCTGAATGTCATCAAGCTACTTGGCCACAGAATATGGAAGAGGAGTGAGTAGGAGTGATGTGTTCTGAGACAAGAAGCTCCAGGTTTCACCCCTGCCCAAAGGACAACTTGTTGATATCAATATGAATCCTGTACCTGAAAATATTTTAATCTATGTTGCAGAATCACTGAAGATAAAAGATAAGCTTTGACTGTCAATTCCCCATAAAGGGATAGGCTGGGTCACCCCATAAAACTGTGGGTTTTCTTCTTCTTGTCCAAAAGATGAATTGCAAATTAATTTCTGTACCTTCCTTCAATCAGAACCAAAAAACATTGTGAACTGAAATGTCAGAAATTTGTAAGAGGGAAATATCATTTGCCTTGTACTAATAATAGCCAGATTACAAAACTCCATCAATCATTTATTTTTGAGTGAATAATACTTCTTCGAGGCAGGATAATCACTAACAAAGCGAGGGCAATGAGCAAACCAAATAAAAGCAATGAATGAAAGCTCAGCTTATGGCCAAGAATCACCAGCTCAAAGGAACAACTGCAAGTAGAAAGGATGGGAACACAAGTGCTGGACAGTCAACGTGACTTACAAACATCAAGCCCTACTTTCCATGCAGGTGGAAATCAAGCCCAGCCTGGCAGAGGTACCTGGCTGGTGGAGGTGACTGTCCTACCCTGCATGGCACTGCTGAGGCCCCACCTCAAGGTCTGTGAGCCCTTTGGGGGCTTTTCTAAGGACATTAAACCATTACAGTCACAGAATCAACTGGGTTGGAAAAGACCTCCGAGATCTTCAAGTCCCACCCTCAATCCAACCCCGCCGTGGTTCCCAGCCCATGGCACTGATGCCACATCCAGTCTCATCTTAAAAACCTCCAAGGACAGAGAATCCACCTCCTCCCTGGGCAGCCCATTCCAATGGCTGATTACCCTCTCTGGAAAAAATTTCTTCCTAATATCCAACCTAAACCTCTCCTGGCACAGGTTAAGACCCAGCCCTCTTGTCCTACTGCTGGTTCCTGGGAGAAGAGCCCGACCCCCCCCCGGCTCCCCCCTCCTGTCAGGGAGTTGCAGAGAGTGAGGAGGTCTCCCCTGAGCCTCCTCTTCTCCAGGCTCAACACCCCCAGCTCCCTCAGCCTCTCCTCACACCACTTGTGCTCCAGTGTTTCCAGAGAAGGACAACCAAGGCAGTGGAAGGTCTTGAGGGCAAGACTTCGAGGAGCAGCTGAGGTCCCTCGGCTTGTTCTCACCAGGAAAGAGGAGACTGAAAGGAAGCCTCACATCTGCAGCTTCCTCACGAGGGGAAGCAGAGGGAGAGGTGCTGCTCTCCTCTCTCTGGTGCCCAGGGACAGGACACAAGGAAATGGAATGAAGCCACATCAGGGCAAGTGTAGATGGGACGTTCAGAAAAGGTTCTTCACCCAGAGGGTGGTGGGGCATTGACCAGGCTCCCCAGGGAAGTGGCTCAAGCCTGACAAGAGTTCAAGGAGCTCCTGGATGACACACTCAGCCACATCATTTAGTTTTAGGTAATCCTGTGAGGAGCAGAGAGTTAGACTTGATGATCCTTATGTGTCCCTTTCTACTGGAGACACTCTATGGTTCCAAGAATCTCAGCAGGAAAATAGTGGGGGTTGACTCACAGCAGAGTCACAAACAATGCAATTAAGGTACAAAGGTCCATCTATTGTGGAAGAAGTCACAGTCTGGAGAAAATAAAAAACCCAACATGACATCAGATATTATATAGCTGCTCAATTAATACTTTGTCCCTAAAATCATAGCTTGGTACAGAAGACAAGCTACTAGGAATAAACAGTAGCAAGATATCCCTTGAAAAATGACCTGTCCAGAAGTGAACTGGATATTCTGAAGTCCTATTTAAGAAAAAATATGTATGACCTTAACCATGTACATTACAAAATAAACCACCCATAAAGTATGATAACCTATCCCATTTCCAGTACATTGTAATGCCCTGGTGGATCCTCTATCTGTTGTTTAAAGAATACATGGGTTCTTGTATAAAAATTTCAAACTTGAAAACTTAGGCCATCCCTGCCAGTAGAGCACTGAAACCTTGCTTGTGCAGGTAACATTTGTTAAAGAGAAAGAAATAAATGCCTTATTCTTGTTTACTTTTGTATTGGAACTTTCTGAACAAAACCTAGTAAATAATGATAATAAAATGATTAAAAGAAAAAAAACCAAACACCAAAACCACCCAAAAACTAAAGGCAAGACATGAAAATAGCCAAGGATTTGAAGGCTACAAAACAGTGTTCTCTAGGAAAATATGACTTTGGCTGTGTTTTTCTTAGGAAAAAGGGCAAAGCCAAATCTCAATGCAACATAATGATTGTCATATATATTAGAGAATATATAAGCTTGTTTGGAATGCCACCTATCACAAGGTTGGACTGTGACTAAAGTACAACCATTTCAAATACTTGGATACCAGAAGAAATCTGGCACAGTTGCAGAATGTCATTTCATCTCTACTCTTCGCTGAAAAATTTATGTGCCCATTACTACCTCTGATGATTATATAGACACCATTTACTTGGTCTAAAGTGGATGTCAGAGTATACCTTGTCTTGATGACAGTGATAAGGAAATCAAAAAAAATCACTTCATGGGAAAAAAAGTGATTAAAATTGCTATGAAATTCCCATTACCACTGGACTTCTGATAAAAATCATGACCTTGGCAATCAGCACATCTGAACCAGAAGTGAGTGAAGTATTAACTAGGCCACTAGTAAAAGGAAATCGACTCATCAAGAACTGAAGATTGGATTACACTCACAGATTAACCCCGTGGAAGTAGCACATGACTTGGCCTGCACTTCCTAAGAACCACTCATTAAGTAAATTTGGCAGGGACCACCTACCATTTGTCTTTCTGATCATTTGCTTTCACCACTGTATACTGAATGGTGTTACAGAGCCTTAGTGCTCTGTGCAGGGTGTGGCTGGTGCACACCATTCTGTTCTCTCTGATCTCTACTGTTGTTTTTCTCCACGAAAAAAAATTGTGTTTCGGTTTTTGTTCCAGTGTAAACATGAAAATTCGAAGTCTCTCAAGTTGCCTCTAGAAGACACCAAGCACACTAAAGAAGAGATGCAGATTGTCCTATCCACAGCAGTGACTGACTTGTCTCAACAAGAAAAATCAGTAGTATTTTTTACAATTTACTTTTCCTATCCCTATTTTCCCTGTTCTTATGGCAATAGCCTCATCTAAAAATAAATGTAATCCTTCAGGTTCCTGTTTTTATGATAAACTGATTGCATACACAAAAGGTCACTCCAGTAAAATGCAAACTCTGTGCCTATTTGTGCCTGAGCCCAGGGGAGCAAAGCACTGAAGGTCTTTGACAAAAACACTCTCCCCAAATCTTTACATATATGTGACAGTCCATAAACTTCTTTTGACCACAGGATCCAGACAGAAAGAAAAACACAGAAACAGAGACAGTAAGTTGCTACAAAACCCCTTTGAACAATAAGCTATAATGCAAACACTGCATAGGAAAGTGCCTTCATTCCCTAATCTTTCTGCCTTTAGAATTTAAAGCTCTATGTGACCATGTGGATACCACAATAAAGTGACAATTTCAGTGTAAACACAAAAGTAACAATCCACAGAACATCTCTGAGAGGTTGTTCTTACCTGTTTATTTATTTCTCATGACTGGATTCTACTTCAGCTTCTGTACAATACTGAGAATTGCTGACATGGGCACGGCTGGGTATTCCCTTGCACTGACAACCCAGGTAATAGAAAGGGCTTTTAGCATTCCTTGTTTGTCAGCAGCATGAGAACTGACCCCCAGTGCCTGCTGGATCATCACACAGCAGCTCTTCTTGGAGAAAAGCACTGCAGAAAGCCAGTGTGAGAGAGGTGGACGAGGCATAAATCCCCCCTAATCTGAAGCAGTAGATCAGGAGCAGACATGCCCACGGGTACATGGCCACTAATGGCTCTTCAGAAATTGGATTGCAAGCTCAAGATGCACAAAGCTAGGAATGCATCATCTTTTATCTCTTGCACTGCCAGAATGGAACATATTGATTAAACAACACTTTTCATCTTCAACTCTGTCATTACAAGAAGAGAATATATCACAGATTTTTATAACTTCTACATCTATAGCAATCCCATGCAATAAGGAATGGTTCTTCCCATTTTACAAAAGGAGACTGGGGCACAGGGCAGATGGAGAAAGTTGTTTATTATGAAGTTAATATGAGCTGGGAACCGAATGCACTCATCTCATCTGAGCTCAAGCACGTTCTGTGCTTTGGAGCCATGGACTGAGAAACATCAGCATCACAATTCTGAACAGCTACACATGGATAATTTAAGAACACTCTGTGATAATCTGCTGAGAAGTTGAATTGATAACTTGGACCCACTGGTCAGACTTTCCCACCCTCTTCCAGCTTATCTCCAACACTGGGGAAGAAGTTATGGACACCAACTGACATAACATTGGCCTGCAGGGAATCAGCCAGTAATTTGATCTTTTACGCTTAAAATATACTTTTATTTTTTACTGTTTTATGTAGTGACAGGACAAGAGGCCTCAAACTTAAAGAGAATAGTTAGGATAAGATATTAGGAAGAAATTCTTGGCTGTGAGGGTGGTGAGGCCCTGGCACAGGTTGCCCAGAGAAGCTGTGGCTGCCCCTGGATCCCTGGAAGTGTCCAAGGCCAGGTTGGACGGGGCTTGGAGCAACCTGGGCTAGTGGAAGGTGTCCCTGCCCATGGCAGGGGGTGGGATGGGATGGTCTTTAAGGTCCCTTCCAATCCACAAAATTCTATGATTCCATATTTCCAAATCCCATCCTACAGGCAGGCACACTGACATGATTCCCAGACAACTCTCAACTCCAAGGCTCTCAAGAAGGTGGGAAGTGTCTCTCACTCTGCAGGTAACCCAGCACAATTTTCATCTTGATTAGGGACTCTGGCCTGTGTGCTCTGGGCCTGGTGAAGTCCTAAACATTTCTAAGTAAGGTGGTATTCAGTCAAAGGTTGGACTTGATGAATTTGGAGGTCTTTTCTAACCTTAATGGTTCTGTGACTGTAAGTAACAGGAAATTCAAGATGGAAATAAAAAAAAAACCATCATCAATCCAAGATTCTGGAAGTCTGAGTGATTCTACTGCCTGACCTTTCAAGGTGCACCCCTCCACAGTGTTTGCTTGGGGTAGGGTGGTGGTAAACAGGTCTGTAACTCAGGCTCTGTCTGGGGACAAGCTGCTTATCGGAAAATGATGCCTATGTGACGTATTCTCTGTCCTTTTGCCCTCTCCTTTTCTCCCCAAAGTGAAGTGCCAAAGAGATTTAGGCTGATGCTCTCAAAGTCAGAGGTGTCTGTAAGATCTGGGAACACAAACTTTCTGTGTATAAATGAAGTCATACAATCCTTATGCAGTCAGACACGGCATCTTAGGAAAGCCTTAAAGGCTTTTCAAAACAACAGCCATTTCCAAGAGAGAAATTGTTCCAAGAGAGAAACAGTTGCTGCACTGCAACTGAGCCCTGTACACAAATGTTCTTACCCAGAATTTCTTTTAATAGGTAATTTGTCTTTGGAAAGTAGCAAGACAATGTCTGCCAATGTACTCCTCAATAAAATCTCATTTTTCTTACTCCAACTCCACACAACTGATCTAAACACAGCATTTAGAACCTGTATGCGTGCACAGCTTAAGCATTTCATACATCTCTTGTTAAAGTCTTCTCCTGCAGGAAACATATCTACTCTTCTCAGAAAAATGCCAAGACAGCCATAGGGACAGCAACAGGATTTACACCATTATTGCACATAGTGGCTATTTCTTATGTTGACATTCTGCTTGCATTTAAATAGATGGAAAAAATCTTTCTGCTCAAGGGACTTCCTCGAACCATCTTTCTGGTACACCAAGAGAGGTCCGAGGTACACAAATAAAGCCCTGTATTATTTATAAAATTAAACATATTGAATATATGGGAGTTGGAACTAGATGATATTTAAGGTCCTTTCCAACCCAAACCACTCTATGATTCTATTATCTTATTTATTTATTTATTTTCTCGGGGAAATAGAGTTGGTAATATAGGTGTGATTTGGGTGCAAAAATGCTGAACTGGTCCAAGACTGTCTCCTGGGACAGAGATTTCACTCAGGACTGGCCTAAAACATGTACCAGGAGGTTTTCTACCAGTCAACCCTGGAAAGATGTAAACTAAACAAAGTTTGAAATGTCTCCATTTTCTTCTACATGAAATGACTCGTTGAAAAGTCACAATTTTCTCAAGAACAGAAATTAGACCCAAAGCATCAGAGAAGCCCCCAGAAAACAAAGCAGGTTCACAACTCCATCAACAACGGAAAATTCAATATTTGTGGAATGAGCTGAACAATTTTTAATTTAGGGCAAATCAAACCAATTTGCAGCAAAACACCTTTTTCTCCATTTTCCATTGGAAAATTTGGTATTCTTTATTAAGGAAGTTTCTATCAGAAAACGACAAGGAAGACAAGATTCAGCAACGTATCTGCAAATTAAAAAATCACCACAGAAGGCCACAGGGCATAAAACCACCTGCCATAAGGAATACAATTTCTCCAGAAAGCCTGCCATGCATCCTTGCTCTGTCTGAGTTTGTGGGGAGCAGCTGTAGCTGGAGGTTGCAGAGTGCTCAGTCCTCAGCCACGGAGCCAGGCAGAGAATCCTGAAGCTTCCAACCAACCAAACCCCATCTGAGAACACACCAGTGAAGGATTCCCTGTTTCACCCACCCACAAGGCTCTTCTGTCATGTCTGAAAGATTATATAAAGCTATCAAAAAGATTCATTCATCCAGCAGTAAAGAGGTTTAACCTTTAAGGAGTAAGCAAGCCTGGGTTTTCTTTGCAATGTCAAACAGTGGAGCATAATCCTGAATCTAAAAAGTTTAAATGAGATGAATGACATTTTCTAAATGAGAGTGACTTCCCTTTGTTCAGAAGAATCAATCTACCTATGTAAGCCTCAGATTACCTTCAGGTATATGTCAAACTGCAAACACAGGCCTGACATTTGGGATAAACACCTGAAAGGTGTGAGCACTCCTTCCCAGACAAATGGCTACAGTCAATACTCATGGAGACAGTTTCCACATCACTCAAACCCCTTCCTATGAACAGCAGCCAAACAGGCAGAAGAGATAATTATCTCAGTCTTCATCCATGGAGCTTGAATGCCCTGGTTAGTTTACCCTATTTAAGCTTTCACTCTCACAGAGAAATTGCCCATGCACATCCATCCCAATAGTGCCCTCCTTTCTTTCAGGGAACTGGTCAAAAGTAATAAAAATGCATTTGCTGCTGAGATGGGTAATGGGCATTGGAGAATTTTAGCCCTACTCCTGCTCAGACACATCCAATGGCAACACTCAGCACACTGCCAGGAGTTAAAAAAGCCATACCATAGCAGTTTGGAGGGTTCATAGAATATTCAGAGCTGGAAGGGAACCACAAGGATCATCCAGTCCAACTCCTGGCCCTGCACAGACACCCCAACAATCCCACCCTGTCCCTCAGAGCGTTGTCCAAACCCTCCTGGAGCTCTGGCAGCCTTGGGGCTGTGCCCACTGCCCTGGGGAGCCTGGGCAGTGCCAACCACCCTCTGGGGGAAGAACCTTTTGCTGAGATCCAACCTGACCCTGCCCTGACACAGCTCCAGCCGTTCCCTGGGTCCCGTCCCTGGTCACAGAGCAGAGATGGAGCTGCCCCTCGGGAGGAGCTGCAGCCCCTGGTGAGCTCTGCCCTCAGTCTCCTCTTCTCCAGCTGAACAAACTAAGTGACCTCAGCCACTCCTAGAACTGCCTGGGCCAGTTCTTTTGTCTCCAATCATGGCAAAAGCACAAGCCAAGAATGGAATAAGGAAAGAAGAACCACACACTTCCTTGAATCTTTCTCCACGTTCAGCCGTTTCCAGGTCAGGTCTTTATGAAGATATGTTCAGTTCAGTTCTCAGCAGTTTGCAGTGGGTTTCTCTTCTAAAACCACATCTGCTCTGCTCTTTGGCTTGTGTGAACTTCCAGTATCCCCTGGAATTACATCCCACAGCTCACCCACAGTGGGGTGAACACTCCCCTTCCCTGTCTGCATTGAGCCCTGGCTCCTGAAAACTTCATCTGAGGTCACCTGGTTCTTATAATCAAAGCAGCAGCAAACAACTGATTCTTTTCTACTCTCCATACAGCACTTTTTTAATTTATTGATTAATATTGACTGGACATTGTCATGGAAATATCTACTGCAAGTTCAAACTCCCGCTCCTAAATGGCAACAAAGAGATCAGAGATGAAGTTAAAATTACTACTCCCTCGTGTGCATCTTTTGCCAATTGCACTGAACTTCATTTGGCATTTTAATGGCAATCACAAGGTCCTCTGCACATCTTCCTTGTCAGGTCCCATCTTCAGAATTCCCTAAACAACTTACTAGCAGCACTAAATATGTCATCTCCCCAGTAAACCTATTTTTCAGGATACAATGAACAACAGAGACCCTGATAGTACTGCAGTGGTGAACTCCTTCCTTCGTGAGGACTGATCCTAGACTTTTAACCTCCATTTCCTAGTTTCTAATCCATTATTTGCCCATTTCTTTGCTAAAGTTCCAGCTGTCTAACTTCCTAAAAGCACACTGGTGAGGAATTTGGCCAAAAGTCCTTGGTACAGAATCCCCCTCCAAGGTCTCCCCATCCATTGTTGGTTGCCCAATAAGCCACTTTAAACAAGAGGATTAACACAAAGGCAGCTTGACTTGATACAAATGTGTGTCATTAGGAGATCTGGACAAACTCTGTCATTGTGCTCTATAACAGCTACAAAATTAGTGGCTGACAAATCTCTGACTGTCTCCTGGGGCAAGATTTTTGTCCAAAAATCCCCCTTTTGCCTTTTGTCAGAGAGAAGGAGGTGGTTATTGTTTCCTCAAGAAGTTTGCCAGTGGATATCACAGAAGCCTTTGATTACATCTAAGAGACACCACATACAGTGAAAAGCTTACAGGTAGAAAATCACAGACAAAATACCTGACACTGCACAGGCTAAGGGCAGGTTGTTGCCAAGTGACTGCATTTTATAAAAATTACTTATTTATTAGTAGTGAACACCAACTGACTGAATTAGAAAAAACTGTCATGAGGGACAACCTGTGTGTCACAGACAAGACACTGAACTATGTCTACCAGCCTTTCAAGGTCTATAATGCACCTAAAAAGAAAATTTATCTCTTATCTCTAAGCTGGTTTGGTCAACTTCAGAGAGATTTTTACAGGGTCATAATATACACATGTCCAGTATATGTTTTTCTGGTAAAATAACCAAATAAATCAAAGGCCATCAGGTTGTCCTCTCCTTCCATAAAGAAATATCATCCAAATCAATCACACCAAGCATCAGGATTATTTTATTAATATCCTTATACATTCTCTTTCTGATTATAGCACACTGCAGTGTCCTGGGGCAAAAATGCACAGGATATTCTTTTGGAGATCATAGAATCATGGAATGGTTTGGGTTTGAAGGGACCTTAAAGACCATCCCATTCCAACACCTGCCATGGGCAGGGACACCTTTCACTAGCCCAGGTTGCTCCAAGCCCTGTCTAACCTGGCCTTGGACACTTCCAGGGATGGGGCAACCACAGCTTCTCTGGGCAACCTGTGCCAGTGGAACCTAATCCATAGCAGATCCCATGGTATAAATTCCTTGCAGTGATCTGAAAACTACTGTGGCCTGAATGCCAGGCTTGAAGGTAGGTATAAAATATCAGTGGTTTTCAACTTGTGGGATACATATTTTTATAGCTGAACCACAGGGAGGCAAAAAAAATCCCTGGATATTCATACTCGATGCAAACCTGCAGCACAAATGAAAACAAATACACACATATGTGCACACACATGTGTGTAAACAGGAAGAGTATGTACATGTGATTACACCAACAGAACATGGCAGCTAATTAACACCAAATCCCAGACTAGCTTCAGGTGGGAAAATATACCTGGGCTAAGCAGCTTGTGGTGTGGTGGTAATAACTCCCTATGTCACGATGACTTTAAGTCACTGCCTATTCCACCACAAACTCACTAATTAACTCAGCTCTTGAGATGGCTTCAGGTCTGAATTTTAGCTTTTATGTTCTGCATAATGAACACTGTCATTCAAAGGAAAACTAGGACATTTCTTCATGACAAGCCTGGTGACAGTGAGCACAAATACCTTCAGTGAATACACAGGCAGTGTCATTACACAATAGTTTTTTTAATGCTAAATACAACTACTTGTCTGGTGGAAAAAAAATGTTTAAGCATCCTTCCCTCTAAAAGCAAGAATATTATACCAAGGTAACAGAAGCAACAGTTGCTCTTGATAATTTAGATATCATACAGGAGACTGTAAGACTTCAGAGCTAATGGCCTGAAATCTCTTTTCATGCAGTATGACGTGTTCAATCCATTATTTAAACACCATAGCTGCTTAAATAAAAGCAAGATTTTGAATATTTCCCCCCTGCTACTGATTATTTCACACATGCAAAGCAGCACATTGTCAAACCAACGTCAATTCACGTGTGTATTTCTTCAACTCGGAAAGACTTATTTTCCTGAACAACTCGAGAACCACCTGTAGACTTCAAAGAAAATGGAAAAATGGAAAGAATGAGTTATTGTGAGTCAGTCAAAAACTGATCCTTTCAGAGTGGGTAACAGTTGATCATTTTGAGCTGTCTCAAAGAGAAAACAATCCTTGAAGTGTCTGAAAGATGAAATCCTTATCAGGTTTTGTAACACCACTTTATCTGGTAATACCTGACTTGCTCTGTGTGACACAGCAAGTTTCCTAAAGGAAAGGTTAAAATGGCTATTCTGAATAGGGAAGGTTCCAGGGAGACTCCAGAGCCCCTTCCAGTGCCTAAAGGGGCTCCAAGAGACCTGGAGAGGGACTTTGGACAAGGGCCTGGAGGGACAGGACAAGGTGGAATGGCTTCCCACTGACAGAGGGGAAATTTAGGTTGGATATTGGGAAGGAATTGTTCCCTGTGAGGGTGGGGAGGCCCAGGGAAGCTGTGGCTGCCCCTGGATCCCTGGAAGTGTCCAAGGCCAGGGTGGACGGGGCTTGGAGCAACCTGGGCTGGTGGAAGGTGTCCCTGCCCATGGCAGGGGGGGTGGAACGGGATGGGTTTTAAGGACCCTTCCGACCCAAACCATTCTGTGAAAAGAAAAAACTATCAAAAAATATTCCCATTCCCTAAAGTGAGTTCACTAAATGTCCTCTTTCTAAATGAAGCACAGGAGGTGCCATGTACATCTGGCAGCACTTTGCTGACCCTGTGACTTTGGGTTGAGTAGCACTGGACACCTGCTCCCTCACCACCCCTTCTCTTTTCTGAACCACATTTTTATTATCTTCTTGTATTGTCCAAGACAGCCATAACTGGAGTCTACTAAATAAATTTGCTTGAGAAATTTATATGAGATTTGAAAGTTTAATGCAACTGCCAAAAGACTTTGGAGTGCTGGGAGAATTAATCTCACTCCTCATTACATTTATTGATTCCAATCAAGCTTCCGGACATCAGCACAGGTGACACTGCTAAGAAATAAGAAGTTTCCAGGAAATCTGTACATAAACCTGAAGTGATTGCCAGCTTTGGGAAGGGAAAAAATGCTCTGAAAGAGGTGTGTAATCTAAATGCCAGTAAAGGCAGTACTAATAGGTCATCATTCACCACGTGGGAAGCTTTCTCCAATACTGGTTTTGTAGCCAACTCAAGTTGAAACCACACTCCTCGAGCCTGTAATAGGGCCAATATTTATAACAGCCTTTTCTCTTCAAATATTTTTTGAATTAGGGATGAAAAGTAATAAGGTGCTTCCACACCCAAAGGCTGGGGGTTGTTATTTTCTTTTTTTTTTTAATCACAAGCTGAAAGTAGTTGAAGGTAGAAGCTGAACAGCCTCTCCAGCTGGTACACCTGCATCAAATACAAGTGGAGGTTTTTCTTTTGAGAATGGAAGAAAACAGTGATTGTGAGTTTGGGAAATAATTTACTACATTTGCTACAGTAAACCTGAGATAAGAAAAGTATTTGTGAATGGCTGAAAAATAATGATGTAATTTTATGCAAAATAACCACAGAAGTATCCACTTCCCACCGAGGACAACCCCATTGTTGTCAGACTCTGGGCTTAGCTGTGGAAACAGCTACTTCCTGGGACTCCAATTTTATGGAACTGTTTGTGAGGACAAAAATCAGCCTGAGCACACAGGTGGGGTCTGTTCCACACTAAACCAGTGGTTACAGATCAATGAAGTAACAGGAAATTTTTGTCCCCACAGCTTAGAACTGCAGTCAGGAGGAGAGTGAGGGAACGTGAGGGAGAGCGGGCGAGAGAGATTTGCAGTGCCCAGGAACACAACAGTGGTGTGAGATCAATCCAGCAGAAACCACCACTGCTCAAATGCACTTCATTAAATCAGGATTTCCATGTTTCTGCCATCACCACAATTACAGCCTTTATTAGCTAAGTCACACTAGGAATACCAGGGCAGGAAGGCCCTAGAGTTGGGACAAAGATTTTCCAGCAGAAGCTCAGAATCTCAGAATCATGTTAAGGTTGGAAAAGACCTTTAATATCAGCAAGTCCAACTACCAACCCAGCATCACCCTGTTCACCCACGTCCCCAAGTGCTACATGTGTTTTGAAAACCTCCAGGGATGGTGACTCCAACCACTCCCCTGGGGCAGCCCCTTCCAGTGCTTTACAACTCTTCCTGTGAATTCTTTATTTCCTAATATCCAATCTAAACTTCCCCTGGTGCAACTTGAGGCCCATTTCTCTCGTCCTGCCACTTGCTGCTCGGGAGAAGAGTCCAACCTCCACCTCACAATAACTACCCACGCCTCACTTAAGGCTCCCACAAAGATTTTAACTTGAAACTTGTGAACTGCCATACAATCGTGCACGTAAGGAACAGGGATTCCACGGGGCAGAGCTTTACCCAAGCAAGTTCTCAGGAGGGTGAAAACACGATTATTTCATTTCATACAGCTCCTACTGCAGTCCTTCCCTAGGACTGAAGTGTCAAGCACAGCTGATCTAATGCAACAACACAACCCACCCAGCAGTTCAAGAGTCTGGTTGAGCACAGCACAAAGAACCTTTTTATTTACATGACTGAAAACTAAATTTTTACATAATTGCTTTTCACTTTTTTTTTTTTTTTGGTGTGTGGTACAAACTGCATAAAGCTACAATGGAAAACACTTGGGGAAAGAATTATTCTAAGAGTTTGCTGCAACTCTCAATTTCTGAAGTGTCATTTTTACTCACCCTGGTGTGCTAATAAACAAGAGCAGTACCAACAACAAGCCCTGCCTGAAAGATCTTTCTGGAACACCTGTGATGCAACAATTTCTTGAAATGGCTGGGATGGCTCATATTTTAGAGTGGGTCAACATTTACTCCTTAACAGAATAAATACTTTTAAACTTTCATATTTCTGAACTTTGTGCTTCAAACTTATAAGAGAAAAAAAACCTGCAACACTAAATAGCAAAACTACAATAACTTGTCAGGATTCCTTAATGTTTATCATTTTGCACAAATACAGCCTTGATTTAGTTTAATCCTAGTTATTCTTTACAAAATTAAGTTAATCTATAA
Source organism: Neopelma chrysocephalum (assembly GCF_003984885.1). Taxonomy (NCBI): domain Eukaryota; kingdom Metazoa; phylum Chordata; class Aves; order Passeriformes; family Pipridae; genus Neopelma; species Neopelma chrysocephalum. Next base: position 2,115,319 of record NW_020897751.1, read on the forward strand.
ATAACAATTAGCCCATTCAGTCTGAATTTTCTGTTTTTCTGTGTCCTCATTTGACTTCGTGTTGAGTGTTACTTTGAGACATGCTGCTAAAACAGCGACATAAAAAGTGGCCTAAACTTTCTGACTAGGTTGATTGTAACCCTGTTACTTCCACAAAAATACAGAATTTTACTGCCTGGATAATACCTAATCTAGCATATTAACCTATCAGGCAACGGGATCAACTTGTGGAATTTTATGTACAGGCTTTCAAGGCGTCGCTGCCACAAATCAGAGTTTACTCCTAATAGATTATTTGACTCCCCTTTGCAACTGGACATAAAAACAGCCATAAAAACCTGCACAGACATTTTCCTGTCTATGAGTTCAACCTCACAGGCTCATGGGACACACCTTAGCAGAGGGAGCGTCAACTAAGAGAGAGTGTGCTGAAAGATAACTTATAATAATAAGAAAAACCAAAACAAGCACACAAACAAACAAACAAACAAAACAAATAAAAACCCAACAACAGCAACAACAAAAACAAAATAAACAAACCAAACAAACAAACAAAAAAATCCCAACCAAATCAAACCATCTTCGTGTTGCCATTTGTACATATTTATAGATGCCACCGAGAAACACCAGCATGAAAGTTAATTAACCAGGTTGACTGACAAAGGAAACAGATGCAAGTATAGTAATCTTATGCACTGGAATTAATTACATCAAGTTTTAGGTGATGCCACAAATAAAGGTCAGGTTGTACTACTGAGATGATCAAGAACACAAACTGTAAATCTATTGCAACATTTAATAACACACATTTCCCACAGGGCAGGAACCCTTTCAGGCAACCATGTGATGAGCAAATACTTAAATGTCACACTTTGAAAATTACTTAACTGGTGCCTTCCACAGCACATACTTCCCCTTCAGAACAGAACAAGAGGAGCAGTTTCTAAAGCACATAAGACATTTCACACTGTCTTCCTAATTGCCTCTAATTGTCAGTTATGATTTTGCACACCACAATTTAAACCCTATCAAGGATGGTTTCCATCAGCTGCAAACAGATAAGAAAAGGCTGGAAGGGAACATTACTGTCATGTGCTTGGACATCCCCTGCAAACCAGAGTAAAGAATGTTTTATCTAGTCCCATGGTGGTATTTCCTGAATTCCATGTAATTTGGGTTTTAAAGCATCAAGTAATGTGATAACCAAGCTCATCTTCAAATTACTTTTCCAATACTTCATTCTTCCTCTCCTGTTTCTGTTCTGTATTTATCTGATTTCAGCCTCCTGCCAAAGACCTGCTGCTTTCTGCCATTCCAGCCTGCCTCCAATTTTCAAGCATTCCTTCCATCTCTTCACCTCTCCAGTTCTCTTCCCTTGGCTGCCTATTAAGAGTCATCTCCTTGGAAATTTTTGTTCCAAGGACATTTGATCACCAGAACTGAGCTAAAATTAAATATTAAGTCGACTTACCAAACTAAAGCAAATTAACAGGTGTGATTCTTCAGGTATCTTTAATAAAGATACAGATTAAAGACAAATCACGGGGTTGGACAGGAGGAGGAATTTCTTGCTGGAAAGGGTGGTCAGGCCTTGGCAGGGGCTGCCCAGGGAGGTTTGGAGTGCCCATCCCTGGAGGTGTCCCAGGAAGGCCTGGCCGTGGTACTCAGTGCTCTGGGCTGGGGGACAAGGTGGGAATGGGGCACAGGGGGGACTCAATGACCTTTTCCAACACAACTGATTCGGGGGTTCTGCCATTGTTTTCTTTATTATTAAAGAATTGTGTTCCCTGCATCCAACAGATCAACCAAAAATGAAATTAAAAAAAGACCCTCACCTTTCAACCCTGGGCGTACACGGCTTCCAACAAACCTCCCAGCTGAATGTATTATATCCCTTGTTCTTCTCTGAGCAACCTTCTTCTCCAGCTCCCTCAGTCTTGCTTGCTGCTGGACCTTATTCTACGTCTGTGCAGAACCACCAGAGGCATTATCCACGGAGCAGATCCCTCCTACTCCCTCTCCACATTGCTCAGCACGTCACTTGTGGTGCTGCACTCGGTGAGAAGCCCATGCTCTGTGAAAGACAAAGCCACAATGAGAGAGAAGACAATTCAGAAGAGACAGCAAGACCAAGAATCAGACAGCAGTTGGCTGAGTTGGGTGCAGAGCAGGTGCTCAGCACAGGACCCAGCAGCCTGAATGATTCCAAGGGAAGTGCCTTCCAAAATGAGTCTTGAGACCAAATAAACGACTTGGAGCCCATTCTCCCCCAACCAAATCTCTTTTTGGACTGGTTAGTTACAAAGCAATTACTGCCTGTTACAAAAATCACACAATGGCTTGGGTTGGAAGGGACCTTAAAGATCATCTTGTTCCAACCCCCCTTGCAATATTGCAGTATTTTCTAGAAAAAGAGTTCTGCTCATGCACCATTGTTCTTCAGATGGGGAAAAAAAAAAGCCCTTAAACTCTTAGTACTTGTCACTAATTACAGCTTAAATCCCTATGTATCTTCAGCAAACCCCAAATGGTCTTAAACAGAGGTCCAAAAGCAATTACCAGACCACAGAAAACACAACAGGAATGTTTCTTGTGTATTCTCATCAGAACAAAATAACATTTTAAATAAAAATCATTTTATGAAGACATTTCAAAAATACTAAAGAAAATACAAAGTGCAAGGCTTGTTCTGTTCAATTTTTTTTTAAATGAAAATGGTAATAAAATACGAAAATTGTGAGTTAAAATTTCTTTAAAACATCAGAAGAACTTGCAGCTTGAAACAGTAACAGTTTCATCCAGGAAAAACAAAGTGAAACACACTGGAATGAATTTTTAATATCCAGTTAATGGACAGCTGATGACTTGCACAGAGCCACAGTGCCAGCCTGGGGAGCTGCAGTGGGCACAGAAGCCTCGAGCTGAGCAGCAGAGCTGGAGCTGCTGCACCATCAAATGCAGAAGCACAGGATGATCTGAGTCAGTGGGTTTTTTCTTCCAATAAATTTTTCTTAGTGAAAAAAAAATATCAATTTGCAACATTTTTCTTAGATAAAGCAGATAAAGTCTTGGTCCAAATGGCAAGAAAAAGAAATCTGTACAATGCTAGGGCTGAACACCTCAGGAACACACCCCAGGCAATAAGTTTTGCTGGTAAGAAAGCAGGGCAGAATAGCAGAGTTCCTTTAACCATGAAGAAAATCATGCTTGAAACAAATACCAGTTTCCAAATCACTTTAGATGCACATATATGCTAAACCTGCTATAAACATTCTGTAGATATTCAGGAATAAGTTCTTTAGTTCTTTGTCATAGGGATGAGTAAAGGTGCTTGTGTAAGGAGTTGGTGCTGAAGAATAATAACCTCTTTTTGTTTGATGTAGAGGAAATTAGAGGCACTTCAATAACATAAAATACCCCTCAACCATGGGTCATATTCTTAAAATTAGAAAAATCACAAAATTCAACAACACTCCAGGAGAAAACTGATCCTGCTTCAAAGTATGAAATGTTTTCTTCTTGTTTTTCAGCACTATGAAACAGAACTTTTCTAAAGCTTCTTAAACAAAGATAGAGGAAAAGGACATTTAAGAAGTGAAGGCTAACAGTCAAGGTGTTGGAAACACCAGCATTATAGCTACTGGGGCAATCTTAATTCACCTCTGCTGTGCATATTTATCAGGAAAGCAGCTGGAACCACACTCCTCTTCTCCAAGAGGCTCAACACCAAAGGGGGAAGAATAAAGTAAATGGTATATCCAGAAATTCCGAGTGTTTGAATTCCTAACTTAAAAAAATTTCTTTGTACAAGACGTGCACAAACACACACACACATGTACCACCCCAGTGTCAAACATTTCACAGCTCAAAGAGAAAGATTCCTCCCCCCCAAAAAAGACTGACCCTTCAAGACTTGCTTTCTATCAAAAATATTCACCACTCTCCTTTTCTGGTTATCAGTGCTGTGAAAAAAGAAAAACCACCACGAATTTCACAAAGCTGTTCTCCAGACAAGTGACATTTAGCCCACTGTTCTTCCACGTTCCTGGCAATCTTCCCCTGCTCAAGTGTGCTAACATTAATAAAGAATTCTAAGGTGAGCAAGAACTCTTAGGAATATGTCAAGGACTGGGGGAGAAAAGCACCATTGGAGAGGAAAATCCATTAGAAAAATGAAAAACAAGATCAAGCCAACTATGAATCTCATATTGCAGGACTACCAAGCTGCCTTATTAAATTGCCAGTAAGAAGAGAAACAAACAAAAAGGATGGAATTGGGAGAAGCAGAAACCCACCCAGTATTGAAGCATCTGAAAGTTTCCTTCAATTCTAATAACATATGTGAAAAAATTGAGAAGCTGAATTACATTTTCCAGGCATTTTATTAAAATACATTTTATTCAAATACACACAAACATACTCTCCCTCTGTTTCCCAGAGAAGTATGTGTGTATGTACATGTGTGTGAGGGAGGAAAGATAGGCTCTAACACTAAGGCATTTGTTACAAGAATTTCCCTTGTTCCCTGTTTTCACCTGCCACACTTCCCTGTTTGATCCATCTTTTCCTCTCTATCAGTAGATTCAAAGGTTTAGGTCAATAAAGTCCCTGAATACTCACCCTAGAGCAAGAAATTTGGTCAGGAGATAAAAGAGCAGAGAAGTCTACCAAGTGCAAAAGTTCAAAATTCTCAGATAATCAACTAAATGCAGAGATCTGATCTTAAATAAACCATCAAATATTGCTAATGATTCAGAATCAAAGTATAGTCTGTCAGATCCTCTCAAATTTCCATCAAATACATGTCCAGGACATGAAGGGCTTCAGTCAATTAATAAGGATTTCTGAAGTCATGTAAAACATCAGAAAAAATCAGAGGTAGGGTCATTCGTCTTAAAAAGGGGAATGAAAAATTAACAAAATCACTTCACAGCACTCAAGGGGAAAAAAATTAAATTAATCATACCCATCCTTAACGTAAAACACTCTAAACTTTGCAGACTGAGGTTCCCAAGTGAGAAATACATGGGCTCAGGTACATTTGGACCCCAGTAAATACAGCACAGAATGTTTCATGACATGACTATTCATTAACATTTCATATATTTATTATTTTTTAACTAGTGCTTGCAGTACTACATACATTAAAAATTGACTGAAACCAAATGAAAACTAGAATTTAGGGATGGGAGCTGCCAAGGTTCAAATAGCAGGGATCACAACAACTGGCTAAAAGTATACAAAATAAACCAGTCCAAACAGCAGAAGTTATTTTCTTATACAAAGTCAACTATATTAATGAGGATTTTTCCTATGGGAAAACATACTACAATTTGAGTAATTTTTAAGTAAAAGGTTAATGGATATAAATTACGAAAAACAACCCTTTACTGGAGAGACAAATCATCTCATTAAGCCTGGTGACATTCCTGGCTTCAGTTACAACAGAACTGCACCCTTCAGTACTCCAGTAACCTTTAATTGATTTATTTCCTCAGCCATTATCAACTGTAAGAAGGAGTGAAAGTTTCCCAGTGCCAAAGAATGAACCTCACCTGGGGAGAAACCCAGGGGTGTTTGAAAATCAGGGAAACAGACCTTTATGGAGGGATTTCCTGAGACCAGAACAAACCATTGTTGTCCTGCTCTGCAAGACGATGTTAACACGAACACGAACAAACCCGGTGATGGCAACCAAACCCAAATAAAGAGTGGCAGCTACATGGGGAGAAACCCTTTCCAGGAGCAGTTTTCTGACTCAGTTCTTACATCTCCTGTTTGTTCTCCTCCCCAAGTCTCTCTTCTGGCAGGGAATCTCTCTCCCAGAGTGCTGCCTGCATCTCATTACTAAGACATCCACTTCAAGCCAAGTCTTTTTTCATCCTAATGTAAAGATCTTCACCAACAGAAAAATGCCAGATGATCTATTTTTCTTTAGAGGTGAGCCAAATCTGCATACTTGATTTCTTATTTAACTGGACCCATTTATAACAACCACAGACTCCAGTTTCTCCCCACCATGATAGAGGCTTCTTTCTTAATACTGCACCACAGCCATTCAACTCCCAAAAAACCCCAAAAAAATGAATATATCTGTGTGATTAATGCTTGACTTACAGTACCAGTCAGTGAAACTTCAGCAATACATTTTTCTTTTTTTACAACTAAATATAGCAGTAGCTATATTTTCAGTCACTATAGCTAAAATAATTAGCTAGAATGAGTGTATTTTTAACTAATCTAGTTAATAATTGCCAAAATGGAGATGATGTTAAGCTGGAGGTTGCAGAAAGAGAGCAGGCAGCAGCAGCAGCTGACACCAGACAGATCCATTACATTATTTCTCCCATTTTAACTCCAGACTAGACCCAAGTTTTCCAACTACAGCTATGATCTGCCCTGGAAGCAGAATCCTGTTCACAGGACTGTTACACACAGGAATTGTCTTCCTAGCTTCCAGCCTTCCAAAAAGAAATCCTGCTGGCAAAAAATTCATCAGGAAAATTCTGAAATTCCTCAAAGAACATCGTATATTATGAAACTGTGTATGTGAGGTAATGGTTCAGTTCTGGCCCTAGCAGAAATTTGAACTGAAACTGCACATCCTGAAACGAAACACCAGTAGTAAAAAAAAGCAAACTAAGAAGAAAAAGGAAATATCACAGTGGGTATCAGCAAGGCATTGACAAAGCTCTCAGCATCAGCCTGACCCTTTGGGTTGGAATCCAGGGTGCACATCACAGGGAGGTGGCCAGTGCTGTCCACCTCCTGCTGTCAGTCTCTTCCAGTGCCACCAAGACAAGTAGAAAAAGCTGCTGAATTGAAATATAAGATCTGTAGCAGGACTAAAAACATCTTGTGTTTTTATGTTGTCTTGAAGCACGTATTGAACCACACCATGAGAATCCCAGCAGCTGATGTATTTAAAAGACCTAAAGCAATGAAGAAAGATTTCCACAGCCCTCTTTTCCCAGGCCCTGCGGAGCTGTTGCTTTGACTGTGATAGGGGACATAAAAAAACCCATAAATTCCCCTGTCTGGTTAAAGGGATCTGTCACAGACGTGTCCTTCAGAGAATCCAAGAATGGTTTTGGCTGGAAGGAACCTGAAAGCTCATCCAGTTCCACTCCCTGCCATGGGCAACCACCACCAGGTTGCTCCAAGCCCTCTCCAACCTGGCCTTGGGCACTTCCAGGGATGGGGCAACCTGTGCCAGGGCCTCCCCACCCTCACAGGGAAGAGCAGATAATGCCACTATTATTTATTCCACAACCTTATCAAGGTCTTAATGGTATTTAAGTGTTTAATGACAATGGTTTTGCTCTATTTAAAATTTAAAAATAACCAACTCCAAGCAGCCAATTAAGTTATTTTAGGCAGGGGCAAAGGCTCTTCAGGTGTAACTGGTTTTCAATTCATTCTACATCTGAACACATACTGGTATTTTAATCAAAATCCATTGTACAGAGCCTGTTCTACACTCCAAAATTTCAGACATTTATTTGAAGAATATTGAAATGAATTAGAGGCTGAGCTTTAACACACTGATGAGAGAGGCTGAGTCACAAACCCATTTGATGGAGAAATCAAGAGCTGTGAATCCACACAGCCTTCTGAAGTGGCAGAACCAGCTCACTTCTCCTCATGCCCCTCAGCAGAACCAAGAACCTACATCAGACATCCCAGCCACCTTCTGTTCTACAAAATACAACAAATCAGTGTTTCTAGAGGGGACACTCGAAGTCATGGGATGGCTCATGCACAGAAATGTAGATAGTCTTGATTTGTTATGTCCCTGAACACCTGAAAAGACAAGGAAAAACTAAGTTTTCAAGAACAGCATGAAATGACATTTCAAAACAAAACCAAAACTGAAAATATTTGACGTCTTGAATGACATTTCAAAACAAAACCAAAACTGAAAATATTTAACCTCTTGCAAGCTCACATAAAGCTGTCTATCACACCTTTTGATACTGGAACTTTTCATCCAAGTTGCAATGAATCAAAATAAATATTGGAATCCCGTGCAGGTACACCCATTCCCATGCCCCTCATTTTAAGCCAAGTTTGGTAGTTTTAAGTTTAGTTGTTAACTGTCTACAGTGCTAACAAGTGAGCAAAATATTAAAGATTAAGAAGTCTCTTCCTATGGCTGTGGTGTTTAGTCAGCTTACAAACACTTTATAAAGTCAATTATGTACAAAGAAACAGCTTCCATCTAACGTGATATTTAACTTGAATTTTACTGAAAGCAATAATTAAACTAAGATTATGGAAATCTCCCTTAATTGTGGGTGGAGACCTAGAGTTTCTCAATACTTCTGACTGTAGCAGCAATTAATATATTCCATATTGAGTCTATTCATCAGGCTGAGAGAATCTAAAAATATCCCAGTGCTAAGAATGATGATTTCTCTGTCTGCTGCACAGACAGCTTTTCTGCTCCCTCTCTTCAGGGAATCCTCTGCCTGGTGCCTCCACATTTCATATTCAGAAAGAGATTTCAAATAATTTTCTGGCATTTCTCCAGCATTAACTCTGACACAGCCAATTCAGCAGAGAAATGCCAGCTTCTGAGGAGGTGGGATTGACAGTACTTTGCTAAGGCCCCTCCCTCTCCCTCCTTTTATTGCAAATAATTTTTTTACATATTTTCCTAACAAAATTTGATTTCATCAACATATCCAGTGGGCTTACAATACAGGTATTGTTGCTGGAAATGTCAGTACTTCAAATGTGATTCCTGATGTAGCTCTCATAGGATATTGAGAAATAGCCAAGTAAATTTATTCTTTCTATCTAAATGTCAGTTTAAGTATAAAAAAACCCTAAATATCATGAATAGAAGAAGTATGTGCACTGTATATCTAATGTGATAAGCTGGATAAGAAACCAAATTAAATCTGTTTCATATGAGAATACTGTACCCTACAGTGGAGGATGTCAACGGCCCCTCTATAAAAGCAAATGTATATTACAGACATAAATAACTTTACAAGACCTGTTTTATTGTAATCATAAAACCTAAAAAACATGATGGAATCAAAGGCATATTAGAGTTTAAAATACCATAAACCAGAAGCTATTATATCCCTATCATACAGGATTATTTAAAAGAAGACATAATCACTAAATCAAAATTTATCTTACATCAGTAACAGGATAAATGCATTTGTATGAGCCAGACTGTTTTCATCAACTCCCCATCTGAGTCCCTCCACAAAGGTCAACAATGTCTCCCTTGAGGAAAAGTATGGAGAAAAGTTGGGATCTTCACACGGATAAATAACTGGTTGTGAAGGTGGGAAACTGCGGGTAGGATTGAACGGTCAGAGTTGTCCCAGAGCAGTCAGCTCAGCTGGGAGCTGTCCTGTCCCACAGAGCCACAATCAGTCTGGGAAAAGAGTCACTAGGAAGGTGACATTCTGTGGATGAGAGGAAGGAAGGTAAGACAGCAAAGACAAGGCCCACCCGTGAAGGTCTGCAGATGGACTCTCTGTGTCTCGGCGACTGAGCAATCACAGTGATGGATGGAAGGCAACAGGAGGAGATGTTGAGTGATGTACCCAGGGGGAAAAACATCCTGGCTTTACACACAAAGTGATGGACACTTGCTGAATATTGATATGCAGGAACCATAATGTGGGGCTGCAGCTATCAGTGCTATGAGAAAATTGGCTCAGGCTCCTTGACAGTCAATTAAAAAGTAAAATAAAGAATAAAAATAACAGGAAAAAAAATATCGAGTGTTTCTGTATAAATCCACAGTGCATAATTCTGATTCCCCTACCTCAAAAAGTGCATCAAAGGGTTCAAAAGAAAGTTGAGACCTTTCAGTCAGGAGAGGGAGATGACTCAGCAGAGGGATGGCAGAGGCTTAGCAAACACTCAGCAAATCCAGAGCAGGACGCAAAGGGCGACAGCCCAACCTGGTGCTCACTGTTCCCCTCAGGATCAGAGCATCCCACACCAACTCCAAACTAACAGAAGGCAGTGGAATTCCCTATGTGGCCTGTAATTAGGCAGAGGAACTTTGCTCCCAGACACCGTGCGTTTACATGGGCCTAAGAGGAGACTCAAAATTTATATGGGAGAAAGACCCTGTGATTGTATCTCTGGCTTCCCAGCTCCCTGAGTGCGCAGAGCCTGAGAGAGTTTGCTAAGGAATTTTTATTGCACGCTTGATCTAAACTCATATTGCCATACAGGTATCTGACTTTCAAGAGAAAAACCCTAAAAATGATGGAAAAGCATGAAAATCAAGTAAAGAAGAGAAGAAGAACCCTTCATCTTGAGCTTAAAACGGCTGCGAGGCAACGGCAGCATTCGACAGGAGATGTGAGGATATGAACACTGGGAATGTAAGAAGGGGAAAAAAAGCAAAGATCACACTCAACCTTGCAGTTTTCTTTGCTCAGCCCCATGACTGAAGGGAACAATGAGCACTGCTCTGTGACTGCACTGGGGAATCCACTCAGACACACTTTGGACCCAGCAGTGCCCCCACGCTGGTGCTGTGCAAGTCCTACAAACCCAGACCCTCCTCTTTAATCTCTGCCCACCACTATGTTTAGTTTCTGCTCCCCAAACCCCCCTCAACCCTACTCCAGCCTTCACCCAAATGCACTGTACTCTCCTTTTGGACTGCCATATCCCCTCACCCTTTCTGTCAATGAAGACAATGCCCTAATCACATCCCTGGGCACACAGCAATCCCTGGGCCAGAGCATCTGCACCCCAGTCAGCACCAAAAGGTTGGTAAATACACAGGCACACGAAAAAGAATAAATACTGAGTCCATATGAAACAGAGACAGATTGTCTGGGGATGTAGATTCTTCCCTTTCAGGATTCCTGGCTCTCACAGCTCTGCATCTAAATTCCAGGCTCGACCCTGACTAGAGGTTTAATTTGCTGAAGGTTACATAGATCGCTTTGGCAGAGATCTGAATCAGACTCCAGTCTTGTGTAGGATTTTAATTGCAAAGTATCTTCTCCACAAACAGATTTATTTTTCTTGGTTCTATTCTACTATAAATAATAAACCTTCCTCTGTAATGCATGAAAGCTCACTATGTGCTCCAGTAAAACCATTCATAATTATTAAGTTATCTGATTATGTTTGCCCTTTCACGTATTTGAGCACCTCAGAGTCACAGAGGGTATTAAAGCATTTACAAACCAGGTAAATAATTTATTTTCACTTCTGAACAGAGCTCACTCTGGTCATTTGCCCTTTCATATTGCATATTATTATATGCAATCAATCACCTAAACTACATGTGGTTGCCATCTTCTATACCAATGTCTGAATGGCCAACAACATCAGCTATAAGTAGGATTTCTATTTAACACCAGATATTCTTGTTTGGACATGAATACCCTGTACCTGTGTGAATAGAGATCCCCACAGAATGAAAATCTGTTCTCTGAATACTTGATAAAAGAAAAAGGCATCAGAAATGCTCGCAAGGAGCCTGAGTGTGACTGATAAGAAAGCTATATAAATCTCCAGTATGCACTTGCCAACTCAATTCTGAAACATTCAGCTGATTCAAACTGCAGATTACTGACTCTGCTCCAACCATCCCCATTTTCATCTTCTGCTAAAAATATTCATTTACACAAACCAGCAAAGAAGTCCAGGGCGCCCAAACTTTAATAAATCACAGACATCGATTTAATCTCACGTAAGTGAAGCTTCCCACTGTCCTTTTAAAATAAACAAGGAGGACACAGAGGCCTGCACATAATCACTAAATTACCAAGAACAGATGTGAAACATTAACAAGGAAATGCTTATGCTGGCAAGGAGCAAGGACTATAAAACAGCACGCACTGTACCAAGCCAGATTGGCTTCCCAATGACTCATACTTATGAGATTACAAACAAGAAGGAACAAAAATTAAATGGTTCATTTGACTGGGCCTAATACACTTTAGTTACTTTAAATTAACTGCTAATTGTGCCATTTCTTTCCCTTGTTCTTTTCCTTTTGACTTCTTGGTTGAAATGCCTTGATGGAGGGGAAACTACTAGAAAAACCCACACAGTTCCTGTCTAGGCATTTACCCCTCATCAATTCACTATTAGTGCAAACATTCCTTTCAAATCATGCATTCCTTTATCTGAAATTAAAGCATCTCTCTGTCGATTGTCTGTTCATCACCTCACTATGCCACCTGTGCGCATGATGAATTTTTCTTTCAGTTTTTGAAATCAGCTCTCTAAATATTTTAATCTGTTCATCCCACACTTGGGGCCCTGGGCAACCAGGGACAGTGGAAGCTGTCAGTGCCCATGGCAGGGGGTGGAAGAAGATGAGCTTTAAGGTCCTTTCCAACCCAAAGCAGTCTGGGATTCTCTGATATTATCAGGCCTATTTCTCACCCTTCACTGAGAGAGGGAGAAAAAAGAAAGGGAGTCACTTCCAGCACTGTTCCCAAAGGAGGGTGTCCAAGCCATGTCAGGTTATTCAGGATAACAGAGACCAAGAACTGCTATGAAGTGCAGGACAGCAAAGGCTAAAATGCAAATAAGCAACTGCAATTCACTGAATTTTAATTAGGATCTTTTGGCAGTTATGGTATTCTTTGGAAAAAGGTTTTTAACCACGGTGCTGACACTGCCTGCCTCTCATACACACCTTTTCTATTCTATGCCTGTCCTACCAACATGCCCTCTAATTTCAAGCAACTTCATGGTTTATTGACCTCGTGACTTGCGTTGCAAGCAATGAAAAACAATCCTTCCTCTATGTGAACAATATGTCAGCATCATTCCTTGCTGAACACATCCAAGCTTGACTGTATCATGGTCACTTCACATTCCCAGGAGTTTGACTTGGATGGTCCATGTGAGAGCTTCACAACTGAGAATATTCTGTGTTTCTAATAAGGGAACATGTATGTTATGGGCAGGTTACTGCCCACCTCCATGATGCCAGTGAGAAAGCATGTTCCATCTCATACAAACAGAACCTTTCTGCTTGGTATGCCTCTATCACAACTGCTTTAATAGGCCAATATTATTTTCTGTTGTTCCTCAAAACACATAAAAATTAATACCTCAACTACGTCTCATAAAGGATCCAAGCAAGATTTACACAATCAGTTTATAAAGAATAAGAACAAAGATGGAGCATGTTGGGAAATTTCTACTGCTCCAACTGCTGATGTATGGATCAAGTTATTTTTTTATTAATTTTTTTCCTACTTCTCACATAGATACCTGTATATATGGTTAAAGCAGAAGTCCTCATTATGACCAACCTGGATTAACTTTGATAGCACTGGGGACAGATTTTCTTCCTATTATTCACTGGGAGGGGGAAAGAGGGAGACAGTGAACATCTTAATTTCTCAACACATCCACTGGTGAGGAAAGTAGCACATCCTTTGCTGAACTCTGTCAGTGATTATTTAAGCATAACCATTTAAAAATTCAGGATTTGCAATTGGAGTTTCTCAGGCTACAGATCCCATTAAACAGGCTTTCTTATGCCTTCATCTTCCAGACTGAAGAGCCCTTTAGTATCACATCATCTTCCAGTGTTTATGCAGAGAGAAGTTGCAGGAAATCACTTCACGCCTCTTTTCTTCAAACAAAACGGACAACTCATTTTTATCTTATTGCAAATCAGGCATCCTCAAATCATTGCTGTGCCTCTTTCCTCACAATGTTGGAACCCAAAGAAGATTCTCCAGCCTAGGAATGATCTTGTCACTACTTCATGGGGAAATACCAGCACATCTGAGTCCAGGCTGACATTGCCCTGTATTTGTTATTATTAGACACATCCTCATAAGTCTGTTCTTAAGACCACTAAAGAAAATACAGACAAATTTGCTTCAGCTTTTTAGACTGATAAATTTTGGGTAATAAGTCTGTTAACAGATTATTATGTTTCTTACTTTTCATAAGGAAGGGCACTGAAGCAGCTAATGCTGCAAGGCATCTGAGAAATGCAGGAAAAACTCCCTTTAGGAACCTAAGGGAGCAGGAAAGGGAAAAGACAGGCTACAGAAGGTGATCCAAAGCTGGAAACAAAAGGTGAAGTTAAAAAACTGTTTTGTTTCGTGGTTTAATCACACTTATAGTTAAGAACCACCATTTCAAGAGCCCAGTTATGGCACTCGTGACAAGCTCCACTGACCTGCACTGCAGAAATGCTCACTTACTCTTCCCAATCCAGATCCTGATATTCACAATCCTATTTTAACAGAGTTGTTAAAATTCATGAGTCGCATTCAGATTTGGAAGAAATCTGGAAGTGGCAGGAAAGAAGACAAGCAAGCAGCTTCCCAGCTGTGGTGAACTGCACAGTTCAACTTCAATGCTGAGATTTTGAATTTGTTCCAGGCTAAGGGAGCCTCAGAACTTCATGTTTCAGTGCTTCTGCAGCTACTTTGCCACCTAACCTGAAGAAAAATGCAGAGGATCATTACACCACCTGTGTTATTCCTGTAATCTTTCCCATCCACTTGACAGAATAAAAAAAGATAATTAAAAACCACTATTGGAACAGTAACAGAACATTCTGCCTCTACAAGGAGAAGAATCAATGTACAAAGACCAGAGAGCAGTGGAAAGCATTAAAAAAAAAATTTTAAAAATTAGTTTTAAAGTGCTCTACTAACAAATTGTCTTCTACAAAGAGGTCTACAGGGCATTAACTTCAAGGGATCACAGCACTTGTTTTCTCACAGAAGCAGAACAAGTATTTACAGTCATTAGGATTCTTCAGCACATTGAATTATGCAGCTGGCAAAGCACAAGACTGGAACAAGTAAGTATTGTGTTCATCAAGGCCATGGGCATGAACTCCATGCAATTCCTTCATAAGGCATAAGAAATATAGTGGTTGAAATGCCAAATTGTTAACAAATATCCCCTTTTATTGTTAGATATCTGGGAGAATTACAAAGTCACTCATTAAATGCCCCACGGTGTGCCCTGAAGGTCTCACACGAACGTTCCTGAAGCAGAAAATATATGCAAATTTGGTTTTGCTGGGTTACCCTGCAGTGTTTGAAAGAAAAGGCTCATGAACCACCAAACCAAGCAACATTTACATGAACTACCTGGAGAGTATTCACAATAAGGGACATTCACCTTCAGTCAGACTAGAAATCAGGGCAAAGGACAATCAAACTGGCTCATTTCTGATAAGTTCACAGGCAAAAACGTCCTGTGTGTTTACTTTATCTACCTTTTCCTGCTCTGGACTCCCACATGGCTTCAGGAAAAGATGAGTAATTTGGCTGATGGTGTGAACTTTGAGAGAAATACCTGCTAATCCCATCCACAGCCAGAGGAGCACACAGCACAATCCTTCACCTTGGGGACACATTTAACAAGAGAGGATTAAAGGACACAGGTCTCCAGAAGCGCCACTCTGCCAACCAACAACATCCATCTTGCCAAACATGAAGCTTAAACCCAAAAAACTGACTTTGTTTCTAGGATACTATTTCCAGAGAGACAAAGGAGAGGCACCTCTGGCACAGGTGATGGACAATACTGCTCCAGGCACTGAGAACTGAGCACTGTCTTACCCTTCCAGACCTTCTCCAAGCACTGATGGGCAGAGCCCTCGAGACAGTCAGGGGGGAAGGACACACATCCATCAGTTCAGGGTCAGCCTCCCTGGCACTGAAAATCATGTATCCTTCTCAGTGACCAGCTCTGAGGCCAAGATAAAAACGTTTCAGCAACTATTCTTCCTAGAAGTGAACATTGTGTTTCCTGCTGTTGCTGGAATATGTGAAATAATCACAGTGACCCTTAGCCAAGGGTGATTTCCATAGTTTGAAATGCAGCCTTCCTGTGAATTTTGTGGTAATCAGACTCTTCTTTGCTTATTTGTCTTCTTACTCTGTTTATTTATGTAGGAACATTACCAGCATGAGTAATTCCACAGGGCTGGAACAGTGGAGTCAGACAGAACGAGAAGGAATAACAGACAGGAATAATGGGTACAGCAGACTGGCACATTTCAGCTCCAGCAAAAGGCTACTCTGGGATCAATCCCATGCATCCCAAATCAACACATCAGCTGATCTCTGACAAACAGGCTGGGAGGCAAGAAAAGGAGCATGAAGCTCTTTATGTTTGCACCTGACCAGGCATAATATGAATTCCAGGGGCAGAAGCAGCCTTTTATTTACACTTTAATTTACACTGTCCACACTGGGTGGGTGACACAGGTGGCCTTTGAGCTCTGGATAGAAGGTGCCTCTCCTCACTGTTCCTTTTCACTCTCAATCATTGATGAGACCAAAATCTTCCCCGCCCCAAGCAGGCTCGGGCAAGGAACAAATCAAAATTTCTATAAAGTCTATTGCTTGCAGTACACAAAGTTTCACTTCTCTTCCCTCACAAGAAGGAGAAAAGGATGTACAGAACCTGTGGTACCCTGGCCCTGCCTGAGCAACAGCATCCAGACCCAGACTCCAGTTCCCCACGTCCTCTCATCCGCTTCATTTTCCCTCACTTACCCCTTTGTGGCCAGTTACAGCAGTGGGAAGTTTCTGAAGTGATATGTTTCTCAGTCATCTTCCCTAAGACAAGGGAAAATACATATATACATACATATATATACATATATATATATATATATATATATATATAAAATTACTTGTCTGATGTTTGTATTAAAAATATTTGTATTTATAAATATTCTAAATTTGATAGTCCACTGTCTAATTCTGTTATTGAAATATTCTGACCATCTCGCCTATTATCAGTTTATATATTATTTATAATATATTGTAGTTGTTTAATATATAGTTATATATTATATGTGTAATTGTAATAGTTATTATAAATATTTAATAAATAGTTAATAATTATTATTTAAATATTTGATAATAATAATTTTGATTTATATATATTTTTATATATGTATGTGTGTATATATATTTATATATTTATATAAATATATATAAATTTATATAAATTTTTATATATGTATATGTGTATGCATATATAGTTATTTTTATATATATATATATATATTTATATATATATGTATGTGTGTGTGTGTGTATATCCCAGGCAAGTATTTATAATATCCCAGCAATCAAAGCTGCAGCAAATTCTGCTGAGCTGAACAGCAGGGGTCTATTTGCCAGACCAAATGTGGATCCCAATGGCAGCACTGATCTTGGTCCCACACAGCTGAGAGATACATATTAAGTGGAAAAGTGATATTCTCTATGTAAGTCATAACAGTAATCAAAATAAATTCAATATTCCTAACAGGTCTGAAAAAGTGATAAAAATATTTAACAGAAACCAAGAAACTTAGCACTGAGAAAGAAAAAAACAAAGCACACTTCCCTTTCTTCCTACATATGGAAGTACCAAAACCCACATTTATTTGTATCTCCTACTTCAAAAAATGTTTATTACCTACAATCCAGCATTTGTACAGCTCACTACTACATGCCCAAAACAGAGTTGCTTTTTCCTGTAACATTAGTTTTCATACCTGAGAAACAGGTCCCCAGCAAGGATAAGACACCAGCTGAGGATCTGCTGTCACGTTACCCCAGGTCTGTACCAGGGGAAGGCTGTGCCACTACATCTTTCTGCCCCATCCAGCCCCTGCCCCCCAGGACGTGTCACAAGCAATGGAATTTAAGAGACTGTTCTGCATCTTCTTCCTTTCAGTTCAGGAGGCGACAACCTTGCCACGGAATGTTTTTATTGGAAACTTCTGAAGGCTATTTTAAAATATGTTAACACCACAGTGTCTGCCTCACTTCAGTTATAAGGTTTATTTGCTAAGCTATAAAGCCTCACTACACCTGGACTGACTTCCAGATTTCAGAACAAAGCCTTCACACAATCCCACAATGGTTTGGGTTGGAAGGGACCTTCAAGCCCATCTCGTTCCACCAGCCCAGGTTGCTCCAAGACTTGTCTGGCCTGGCCTTGGACACTTCCAGGGATCCAGGGGCAGCCACAGCTTCTCTGGGCAACCTGTGCCAGGGCCTCACCACCCTCACAGGGAACAATTCCTTCCCAATATCCCATCTAACCCTGCTCTCTGTCAGTCTGAAGCCATTCCCCTTTGTCCTGTCACTTCAGCCCCTATCCAAAGTCCCTCTCCAGCTCTTCAGGTACTTCAAAACTGCTTTTGGAAGCTTGGTAGTGCTAAACAATAATAATAGTAATAATAATAATAGTAATAATAATAATAACTTTCCATTGTGAATACTATGAACCAACAAAAAGTCATTTCAAGTATTTAATGTTTGCTGGAAAAACGTTCCCCAGAAGATCATTAACAAAATGTTAATCTGCACCCAATGCTTTACAACCCCAGCCATTAATAAATTATGTGTACACAAGGAATTTGCTTCAGTATAATGTTCTAAACTTGCACACGCAATTCCCAGATATTTTCAGCAACCTCTTGCTTCATAATTTTGTTGAGGGAGGCAGGGTTTTCAACAGGGTTGGTTTGTTGCTGTTGGTTGATGTTATTGCAGGGTTTTCTTGGTTGGTTGGGGGTTTTTAAACTTAGAATGGGCACACTGATATCCACACTTTTGGAGAGTAAAGAGTCCACTCGATGGATTCTATAATTTTAAGGGTACTAGAAACTCCTCAGAATTAACAATTTTCACAAATTGATCTGAATTTAGGTAGGGTAGCAATGACAGAAACTTTATTTAGCATGGAATTCCAAGTGCCCTTGAGACCTGTCCTTAAGGAAAAGCTCCCAGCTAAACCAGCCCCATGTCTCATTATGCCATGTACACACAGATCTCATT
The DNA here is from genome assembly GCF_003984885.1 of Neopelma chrysocephalum. Lineage (NCBI taxonomy): Eukaryota > Metazoa > Chordata > Aves > Passeriformes > Pipridae > Neopelma > Neopelma chrysocephalum. Next base: position 2,134,107 of record NW_020897751.1, read on the forward strand.
ATTTAATATTCTTCTCCTTTGCTAAAGAGGACACATATTTGAAAATCAAACACACATGCAAAGACTATCATCAAAAACACGTGTTAAGTGTTCATTCCCACCTCACCAAGTGTTTGAAGACTTCCTGTTTGTGAGAGGCTTCAAAAAAGCTCTTTACCATGTCCTGCTAATCAGGAAATTAAAATACTTTTTTATAATATATTCTCACTATTAGGACATAAGATTTCTTTAGCTGGGGGTCTCTCCAGACTTACTGAAATGGTCTCAGCAGTGACTGTTAGAGAGAGTATTCATGGCTGTACATGTTGATAACAACGGAAAATTTGATACAATTGACACATTTAAATTTAGCTCTAGTTTTTTAAGTTACTTCAAGCAGCAGTGATGCTACATCTGAGACTAAAGACTTGAAATACAACATTCCTCTTGGTGTCACAGCTAATGACAAGCAGCAGGGTGTAATCATCAGCAGACAATTCTGCTGTGGAGGTGGGATCTCAGCTCCCACCCACCTTCTTCAGGCACCAGCCAGGCAACAGCATCCTGTACCTGTCGGGCCATCTTTGACTCCCCTGCAGATGCTGCTGCAGCCCTCCCTGCACACACTGTTGGGATTCAAACAATGTCTTTGGAGTGCTTAATTCCCACCACACTGATGAAAGGCAGCTTTTCCCAACATCTCAAAAACTCACAGGTAGGAGCCCTTGCTTCTCTTCTGCCCCCACAGACAGCACGTGGATGAAGAACCATGGTAAGCTGTGCCAGGTCTAAATGATCTGGCCACTGCACACAAGAGGATGAATAACCTACAGCAGCTCCAAGATTAATTTCTGTGTGTGCTTATTAATAGCAAGCAATGCTGCCAGTTACTCACTGCAGCCTGTGGGGAAAATCTCTCTTGGGCAGGAACTCCAGTCATTGCTGACGGATCTGAAACACTGCACACAGCATGAAAATATTGAACTTGCCTCTCTTTCTGCAAACAGCCTAAAAGGAATTATCAAGCACTCCACTGGTGAGAAACAACAGGTTGTGCTATACAGTGCCACAGAACACCAGGTAGTGACAACAGAAGGAAAAGAAATCTGCTGTTTGCTTTCCTTGCTTGCAGAGTAGTGAGCTGCTGATGGGAAAAAGCGCTGAGAATTTCAGCACTGGGTTGGTCCACAATGGAAATGTTCATTAAAATAAATGAGAACCCAGAATAGAGAAGACAGAATCACAGAATCACTTAGGCTGGAAAAGACCTCTAAGATCATTGAGTCCCCCCTGTGCCCGATGCCCACCTTGTCCCCCAGCCCAGAGCACTGAGTGCCACGGCCAGGCCTTCCTGGGACACCTCCAGGGATGGGCACTCCAAACCTCCCTGGGCAGCCCCTGCCAAGGCCTCACCACCCTTTCCAGCAACAAATTCCTCCTCCTGGCCAACCTGAGCCTCCCCTGGCACAGCTGGAGGCCGTTCCCTCTCCTCCTGTCCCTTGTTCCCTGGGAGCAGAGCCAGACCCCCCCCCGGCTCCCCCCTCCTGTCAGGTAGGAAGGTAATGAGGAAGCCAACAGAGCCAGCACCTAAACATGGATCTCCAACAACATGCTCCAAGAAGAAGCCAATCAGAGGTTGGCTGTGGGCATTAAAAGTAAAAGTAAGAAAAAAGACACCATAAGTTTTTGACTTTATCAAGACTGGGAGCAAGGAAAAGAAGAACACAGAGCAATGCCATCTCAATTTACTGTAAAACTACCCCACTGTTAAATTCAGAAAATAAAATGTATTATTTAATACAGAAAAGTATGACCCAAAGTGCTCTAAGTGATTCCTCAGAAAAAAAAAAATTAAAAAAAAAAAAGTTAAAGGCTGCTTCAGAAACAGACTTGTCATTCGCTACATCCAGCTCTCTGAATTTTTCCTGGCTGAAAATTCCTATGAAAATGATCCAACATGATTTTTTGGTCACTTAGCGTTACAAGAAAATAACTTCATTTTTCAAAGAGGTGAACACCATTTTTCCTATCTTTGCTGCAACATCCCCAGATGCAGTAAATGGAAATTTTCAGCAGTATGCATTCAGAATAAAAAGCAAAATCATCCAATAAAAACAGACATCCAATGATGGAAATGCTGTAGTGTTAATTCCTCTGTGTAAAGGTGTGAAAGAGACTTTTGCCTACCAAAATTGCTCATTTCAAACAACCAGCAATCAAAATTTTGTGGACTAACAGATGTCTAACAGATCATAAAACCCAGACATACTTTATTACCATTGAAACCGTCAATGCTTGCAAAGATGTAATGCTTCCACAAGGAAGGATCCTTCCCATACGTGCTTAGGGAGTGCCTGTTTAGATAATGGTGGAGAATAAAAGCCCATCTCCCTCACTGCAGTCAAAAAATCCCACTGCCTGGGACTCAGGCAAGCAGTCAGGGAGAGCTATGACATTACCTTCTGGAGGCACTACTGCAGGTCCAGCTACAGAGCACTAAAGGCATCCATGGTTCTGCACTTACGACCTGAGAAGTTGGAATTAACTCCATGTCCTGTGGAAACATTTCTACAGACCTCCCTGGTTCATCACAGCAGTTAAAATACAGCACTTACACTGGCAAAAGGATAAATTACACTTGTTAACTTCACCTTTGGAATCCCTGAGATCAAACACACGTTCTGAGCCTGGTTCTTCCCCCATGAAGAACAGTTCTTGCAGCAGCAAGTCAAGGCAGGGAGAGAGAGCTGTAATCCAGTGCTAAATTAATCAAGCTTGAGATGGAAAGGCAGAGGGGAAAAAGAGAGCTAAATATTATATTTCAATGTCAGTATTTATGAGCAAAGACAACCAGCAGCTTGCCAAGCTAACAGCGTGGCACCACTACAGATCCCTGCACTGCAGGGCCTTTTTCCCCCCCTCAAAACTTCTTCCTGAACAAAGAGTGGCAGCTTTGAGGTCGTCAAACCAATTCCCAGATCTCATAAAGAGATCCTGACCTGTTCAAAACAGAGGCTGCCTCTCTCCCTGTGAGCAATTCCATGAGGCCCCACAGCACCAGCCATAAGAGCTCTGCCATGGTCTAATAATGGTTTTAACATCACTGGAGCACAAGTGCTGTGAGGAGAGGCTGAGGGAACTGGGGTGGTTGAGCCTGGGGAGGAGGAGGCTCAGGGGAGACCTCATCACCCTCTGCAACTCCCTGACAGGAGGGTGTAGCCAGGAGGGGGTTGATCTCTTCTCCCAGGAACCAGCAGTAGGACAAGAGGGCTCGGTCTTAACCTGTGCCAGGGAGTTTTAGGTTGGACATCAGGAAGAACTTCTTCATAGAAAGGGCAATTAAGCACAGCAATGGGCTGCTCAGGGAGGTGGTGGAGTCAACATCCCTGGAGGTGTTTAAGAAAAGACTGGATGTGGCATCAGTGCCATGGGCTGGGTGACAAGGTGGTGTTGGGTCATCGGTTGGACTCGATGATCTCTTTTCCAACACAGCTGATTCTGTGATTCTGTAAGCATCAGAATCTGACCATCGTACCAACAATGAAGGTTTTCAGGACTTGCCAAAACAAGGGAGTGATATTCACACTGAGAAATTGTTTTTTCAGAGATTATTGAGGATGAAACTTGACACTGAGTAACACGGCACTTAACCAGCTGCAGGTATAGGAGTGAAAACAGTCAAGGAGTGAAAACAGTCAAGGACTGAGTGTTAAAATCAGCTGGGACTCTAATAGCATCCTCCTTTACCCTCGTCTCTTTTTTCATAAAACTCAGAAAAATCCATTTTTTAAATTTCTACCTTTCTGTCAGTTCTGGTTGGAACTGTTAAACGTGTTCAAAACCTATTAGTGCGAGGAAGAGAGATAAAAACAGATAAGGAGGCACAAGAGGCTGCATGATCATATAAACTGTATTTCCACAGATACACTAAACTAGGAAAGCATGAGGGAAGAAAAACAGAAAGACCACAGGGGAAGAAATTGGACAGAAACCATCTTATTAAATCAGTTTTGTCACGAACAGAGTGAGCACAAGTCCTGCTGAAGTCTGAGACATACACCATGTACTTATTGAAATTGAGCCTATACAGCCTGAAGAGTATATTTGAATGTCATGTTTTGTCAGTCTAAAAAAAATTACCTTTTCCTTGGTTCAGATCCCAATGAACCTATATTATTAACTGCCAAGTTACATCAATTATATAGGAAAAAATAAGTGAGAAGTTTGACAAAATTAGATCAGATCTTTAGGTCTCCCTTATTTGAATGCTCAACTGAAGATGTTTCTGAAGTTTTATTGTCCAGATTTTCACATCAAATAACCAATGACATGGAACTGAGGGTCCAAGGGAAAAGGTAAAATAATTGCACAACTTAGTATAATGCCAAGCACATCAGCACAGCAGCAATGATCAGGAGTCACACTTTCCCCCTCCAGCCAAAACAAATTATCTCCTTTTTTCAGCTTTCAAATGGAAGACAAACTCCTCTTTCAGAAGCAAAAAGAAATGTGTTGCTGCCACACACAAAAATTAATGGGTCGCCTTCAGTCTGCTACAGCTTCCCAGCAATGGGCCCAATGAATCCAGAGAGGAGACTTCACACAAAAAGGACTGATCCCCTCAACTGTGGACTCCATGCTGAATATATTTAACAAAGATACATATTTATTTACAGGAAGTACAAACTTCATCACTCAAAGATGTCACATCACAGCTGGGAGACCCTGGGCTATATAAAAAGGACACACAAGCTGCTGGGAGTTAGAGGACCTTCAAAAAATTCATCAACTTATCATGAGCAGCCTCCTGCTACAGGGAGGGTGAAAAGAAATAGTAACTATTGGAAATTATAAAACAAAACCAAAAAGGTATTACTAAGTCCTAAAATTAATAAATGCTCCCTTTCTTTTAATTGAGATAAATGATTCCCTTCCCCCACAAACAACAAAAAAACCACCCCTCAACATACTCCTATTGAAGGAAAAAACAAAAAAGGAAAAGAAGCAAAAGAAAAAAAAGATGGAATTTTTAATCCTGGATCCATAGATCTCAGGAGAAATAGCATGAAATGTAACAGAGCTTTTTAGTGTTACTTTCTTTTCCCCCTTCTTCATGCTTCACTAAGTACAAACACACACAGTGTTTTACTAAAAAAAAAAAAAGGAGAAAAACCTCAAACAACAAAACCTGCTGAGTTTCCAGGAGATTTTTATACTACCAGTCTTACTGGGTTTTTTTGCAATGTTTCACATAAAAAGGGGCACAGTTTATAAAAAAAGGCTTCTAGGAGTTACCACTGTGGCTCATACTACCTGGTTAATAAATAATAAATATTATAATAATAATCTTTAAACCTGTCTGTCCACAAATAAGGAGGAAAGCCCATCAGCCCCACTCCAGAGAAGGAATAAGCCAGGTTGCAAAACACACCAAATAACCTTCCAGCAGTTTCCTTTTGACAGACAAGGTATCAGTTTAGCAAACAGCTTCTGAAACACACTTTTAAAAAATTACTCCACTGAAACAATAAACAACTGCTAGTATCTGCCTATATATAAACAACATATTAGCATATTTAATAAAAAGCAAACAAAAAAGCAGGACTCCCATGTTTTCCTCCCCAAAAAAGGCTGCAATCTTTAGGGTGATAAAAGTCCCCAAAAACGAAGCAGGAGTTTCTGCAGGTGTCAACCCGAATGCTGACTGAAGACTGAGCAATGATGACCATCTTCCTAAAGGCCACAGCAGCCAAAATTGAGCTGAAGTCATTTAAAGGCCTGGTAAGAAGGTATGAAAACCCCACAGAATGATCTGTAACCGGCACCCAGAAGGAAAGGGCTTGTGTTGGCTTTTTGTAGAGAGCTCATGATAAACATTGAATCAGGTGTTACAACTTTTTCCGAAGTCAACACTCTGGACCCTTCTGGTCTCTGCTTTTGACATGTTATATTGCTAAAATCTGAACAATAATAATGCATATTGTTCCAAAACAAAGGCAGATTCAGAATACTGCAAACTGAGATTTATTTGGAAAAAATGATGCCCGAGTGCTTCAGCAGCTTAAGTTGCAATTCTCTAAAATGCACACATTCATCCAAACCACAGCACTGCCAAACAGCCTTTAAGCCTAATTAAAGAAATGCCAGTGTGCCAACACGTTCCTCAGCTCTCCTGAGACTCTAATGCCAGCTAGTCTTCTACACAACCCACCTCTATTTTATTACAGTGTTCTCTGCAAGGGAACCAAAACATCCTGCTTGGTTCATAATTATATTTTGATCTCTGTTTTCAGAAAGCTAATCCAAGTTAATTCCTTGGGACAACTGTGCTGTCGGGTCTGTGTCAGTGCTCCTCCTCCCACTGGAAGAATGTGGCTTTTCTTTGGCTCTGTGAACTTTTTAATTTCCTAAAGTACAGTGTATTTCTCCTCTATATTGCCATTCAGGCCTTTTATAAAAGATACAAGAAATACATAAAAGCGTTTGGTAAGTCCAGGAATGATTTTGTGCAAGACACTTTTCCTAGATAACAATTTTTTATCTGACTGTATTATTCTGTCTATAGAACAGCCTGGGGTGCTCAGATCAGAAGGCTCCCTCATGACACCCCTCCAACAAAAACACCAGGGCTTCAGCTCCACTCCATGACCTGTCCAACACCTGAATAAAGAACTGGGGGAGAGCCCGGGCTGCCACTCTGACCTGAGGCTCTTTCACACTGGAATTTGGGAGGAGGAGCACAAACAGCCCTTTTGAGGCAGTCCTGGGCTTGGAAAGGCCTGTGGGGGAGCACCTGGAAACCACAAGGGAGAGAAAAATTATTTACACTGCAAGAATACGGAGGAAACTTTCCAAATTAGTAGTGGTGCTGATGAGAAAAGAAATAAATTGGTATTGGGAGAGTTCTGTCCTGGCCATAACAGAGGTACAAGTGCTTCTCGTGGATTAGTACACCTTTTTCTTTTATGTTTCTGTTTTTCTAAAAAAAAGAATATAAGAAAGAGTAGGAAGGCCAATGGACTTTACTCTCCAGCTCAAGAAGTGTTGGTGAGCTGTGGTCTAGATGACAGCACATATTACGCTAACATTAAAAAAAGTAAAACAATTTCCTCACAGCAACTTCCTCAGCAGCACAATCCAAGCACTGGATGTGTGTTCCACAGCCACATAATCAAAGTATTATTTTCACCATACTCAATTACTTTCCAGTTCCTCACTTTTGCACTGTGAAAATAACTTTCAAGCTGCTAAATAAAGCACGTGGTAGAAAAAGAAGATTTCGTGGTGAAAGGCATTCTCTGCATTTCAGCATTGCTGTGACAGTGTAAAAAGCAAAGGGATGAGATTGCAGATAACATCTCTGTTTAAATAATTCATTCTCTTGCCATGTACTCTTTTAAGTCGATGTCAAACATGAGAACATGAGCAAACTGGCATAGCAGTTTACTGTGCCTCTAAAGCACAAATGTCACTGCTACACAGACCTGGTATTATTAGCTTGACTATTAAGGTTAGGGATCACACCTCTGGAGAACCCAGAGCAAAAATGTTCATCTAGACAATATCTAATACTGAACTTAAGAACGGTGAAGATCTCCTCCTACAAACATTCAACACACGCTGTCCCCCTGGCCACTGAAGTATCCCAGGATCTGTGTTCAGGTTTGTGTCATGAAATCCATTCCTAAGATAACCCAGAAAGCAGATGGGATGGTGAGATGGTAAAAGGATACCTCAAAGATGGTAAAAAGGATAATACAGGGTGGCTGTGAAGGGCTGCCACTGGCAAAATGGAATGGGAGAGCAGCACCCATGTGGTGGAAGAAGATTCAGCTGTTTTTCTCAGCAAATCTTTCAGCTTTACTCACTGACAGAGATTCCTGAAACCCTGGAACCCGTTTCCAGCTGCAGGAACAGCTGAAAGACTTCAACAAGGCCGTCATACACTAAGTAAGATCTCAGAAAAATAGTTTGGATTTTGTAATGGAGAACAGCACTAATGACTTTCAGCCCCACAAGATTGAAAAAAAATTACTTCTTTTCAAATAAAATGTCAGTACCTGCCTCCAAATAGATTATCTTTTCTGGCTTCAATAGTCTATTTGAAGAAGAACTCAAAAAGCACTTTCACTGAATGCATCTCAATAGTGAGAACATTTCACTTCATAACAGGATACAGAAAAAAAACCCCAACTATGAAGTTAATAAAAAAATCTTGTGTGCTCTACCATTTCTCAAATGCAAGCATCCTGTCCTTATTTTGAAGTTGCAAGGGAGTTAGTTTGTCACTCTGAAAGTCAGCCTAAGGAATGGGGCCCTGAGATCCAACAGCAGTTGTTGTGCAACTTTCCAGTTTAGGTTCTAAGCTAACAGTGGGCTGACCAAGTTCAAATTCCTTTTAAAGACTGAAAGAAATTAATTTTTTTAATGCACAGAATCACAGAATGGCCTGGGTTGGAAGGGATCTTATGAATCATCTCATTCTAAACCCCCTGCCATGGGCAGGGACACCTTCCACTAGCCCAGGTTGCTCCAAGCCCCGTCCAACCCTACCTTGAACACTTCCAGGGATGGGGCATCTACAACTTCCTTATAATGAAATCAAAGCAAAATTTTTACTTCAAGATAAGGCCACCCATCCCATCTCTGCCAAAATTCAAGACCTGGCATCAGAATAAAACCCACGTACACTTCTGCAGTTTCACATTCTACAGCCTTTATTGAAACAATCCAAAAAAGTGTTGCTAGTAAGCAACACTCTGCCAGATTTGTCCCTCTGAACAGCAAAGGTGATCGTGCCATGCAAGACCAGGAACATTCCTGACCTGTATCCACTGTAGGCTGTTCTTAAGCTTCTCAGCAGAAACACATATACCCTCTCCTTTGGATGAACCATCAGCTTCCACAGAGTCCCACAGAATCACAGCAAGGCTGGAAAAGACCTTCCCAGTGATCGAGTCCAAGAGTCAACCCACCCTAACCACCCTACCCCATGTCCTCAGGTGAGTGCCACATCCACACACCTCCTGATCCCTTTCAGAGACAGTGACTCCACCACCTCCCTGGGCAACTGAAGACACCCCTTTTTTCCTGCCTTTTGCCTTGGAGGCTCAGATGTCTAAAACAACAAACCAAGTATCTCTCACATTCCAGAAAAAGTACTCCATCAGTACAATTCTGGCATTACATCAGTACTTATATATAGTACCTATTTTTTAATCTTGAGAGCATGTAACAATGCCATGGTCACTGCCAGTTCCTGCAAAAATACTGCTGCAGTCCATGTAACCTAAAGAAACCCATCCCAAACTTTCCTATTGCCAGGCCCTTCCAGGCTAAAAGGCAACAGGAAATAAAAACACTGTGCAATGGTGGCCACAGTATAAGATGCTATAGTTATTCAGGTTTATATCAGCATATTAAAAATACATATAAATACTTCTGTAAAATAATAAAGTCTGAGCTTTATTTGTACATTTACCAAATACCTAAACTCCATCAAAATGAGCTGAGCATTAAATTTTTCATTTATGCTAAATTAATATGAAGATAACACAGAGATAATACATTAACAGAGCAGCAATAGGATACCACAATATCAGCTAACATGGGCAGCTCTGTCCTGTGACAGCCCAAACACCCTCACCTCACAGAATACACAAGAATTAAATGTTGGTATCTTAAAGATGAGTCAAATTGTGCCCACAAAAGCACTCTAAACCAAGAGTCAATACAACCTGCAGAGACTCCATTCTGACCTGCAGCCTTTCCCTTCCATTTTGACTGTGAAACTTTGCTTTTAAGGCATAAATCTGCTCTTATTCCTGTCGCCAGCATGAGTAAAACAGGTTGCACAAGCAGTGAAGTGCCTGATTCCACATTCACACATTCATGGCAATCAGAGTAAAATAAACATGTAAGCTAAGCTGGTTTGAAAAAAGAAATAAATAAGTAAGCCACAGCTTGTATAAAACTAAATAATGTATTACATATTATATAATATATTAGCCAATTTAGGTCCTGCTATAAGCAGGCAAACCCAACCCTGGACTCCATCACTACAAAACATCTTAAAGAGTAGGAGAAAAAAGTTCAACCCAACTGTATAAACCCAACATACCAAAATGTGATGCCCCAACTGCTTCACTCAATGTTTCTGTCCATAGATCTATCACTGAGATTTCACTGCTAATATTCTGTTCCAAGACAAGATTATTTAGTGTCTGGAATGTTTAACTGAGAAAGAAGCCAGAGGAGGGAAAAGCTGCACACTTGCAAAGCTGGGAAACACCGAATAATGGTATTTTCATGTGAGTCTTTACCTCAGACAGAGTTTTATGTAAACCTACTGCAGTTTATCAGAGTCTTTCAACCTCAGATGCATAATTTAGCTGTTTGAAGGTAAACCCAAATAATCAGCAGACCAAGAAAAATTTTTTATATAAACATAGTTGGTCAGACACAGTGCTGATAATGCCAAGGTTGTGGGCCTGATCCCCATATGGGCCATCACTTAAGGGCTGGACTGGATGATCCTTGTGGGTCCCTTCCAACCCAGAATATTCTGTGATTCTGTGATAAGTGCACAGATCTCAGGGAAAGGTTCTTCCCCCAGAGGCTGGTTGGGCACTGCCCAGGCTCCCCAGGGCAGTGGGCACAGCCCCAAGGCTGCCAGAGCTCCAGGGGTGTTTGGACAACACTCTGAGGGACAGGGTGGGATTGTTGGGGTTGGACTGGATGGTCCCTGTGGGTCCCTTCCAGCTCAGGATATTCCATGATTCTATAAATGATGCTGGTGCTGTTTTGGGTCACTCAGCCCCTCACGTTCTTCAGGTATGTTTATGTTCAGGTATCTATTAGTGTCTTCTCTAGAAGTATGTATTTGCTAACAGGTTTCCTAATAAATCAATATTTGCACATATTAAAATTCACTGCTCCTACTCTCTAGACTGGGCTGATTGAGAAAAATAAAGAGTTTTATGCAGCTGAAACACGTTCCAGCACAAATGAAATTAAGAGTTACAGTTAAAGTTCATTTCACTTGCAAAACTCTGTCTGCCCTTTCTTTCTTCAATTAATTCTGGATTACATGCTATCAGGAGTGTAAAACCCTTTTGTTCACAAAATCAGGAGGCACCAAAAGAAAAATCCAGTGTATTTCATTCCTGCCTCAGCATTTATCACATAATAATTAACCTCAAGAAGCAGTTATGTTTCTCATTAGAAGTCATTCAGACACCAGATTGCCACGCTGTCATTTCTGAGCATTTCTTTCCCATTTTCCCTTGCAATTTTGCCCATAGAATACATTGACCAAGAAATTTAATATTTCATTTTGTTTTACTTCTGTATAAAGAGGCATAACAGCGGACTGAGTATATTTATTTTGCTTTTTAGGATTTTATACCTTGAGAGAAAGCCTGTTGGTGAATGGAAGAAAACATAGCCTAAGAGAATGGAACCTAAGAATCAATAGAGGTTTGCCAAAATATAGAGAGGGAATTAATGGGAACAGAGTAAAAACATGAGAACTGCAGAGCTATTTCTTGCTCCTTAAAAGCAGAATAAGGTGTCTCCAAAAAAAAAAACAACACTTCTGACAAATATTTTTCCAACATACTGTTTGAAAACACCTATAGCAGAGATCTGAGAGTTGTGATCATTTATTTCTATGCTTAATTCTGCTTACTCCCAGAACCCTTTTTCTTGCCTCCATGCTGTAACTGAGCACCTGCTCCTCCCCCTGCTGTATTTTTCTCTCCCAAAACCATAAAGAGATCTACCTTCCAGGACAGCTTTACACATCTAACTTCTCATCTTTTCCCTCCCATTAGTTTACACACACAATTCTTACAGATTTTCTAGATTCCCAATAGTCTTGGCTGACATTTGGTTTTGGCAACTGCTTGGCCATTGTCTTGCATTAGTTCTCAGTCACTGTATCTCCAAAAGTCTGAAGCAGGCCTGGCAGCCACTCACCAAGCACATTTATGTGGATTGTGTTTGCCAAAGTTCAGCACACTGCCCAGATCCCTCTCTAATTACATCCCATTTATTTCAGGCTACTCTTACCCAGGGAAAATCCTCCTGGTGTGGAAGCCACACTCTCAAAACACTTCCATCTCTTCCTTCCTTCCTCAATGCTCAATATTCAAAAAAGCACATTCCACTAGGAATTACATTAATTAAAAAGTTGACTAGGACTGGACCAAAAAAAACCACTATTCACCTCATCTGGGAAGTACATCAGCTGTGAACTTCTGATAACTGCTCTGAACATGTTCCTAAAGTTGCAGGCTGCAAAGAAAGCCAACAATAGTTTTCCCACTCCATGTTTCCCTGCCATCAGTCAAGATCCACTCTGTCCTCCTCATTCTCCTATTACATTTTAAGAGTATGGGAGGGGAAAAAATTTTTTCCTCAATTATAAAAGTATCAGTAGTTGAAAACTCCTGAATTTATGAACATTAGAAAATTCTGGGGATGCTGGAAACAAGCCAAGGAATGAAGAAGAAATGACTGCTTAATGGGGGAGATAAATAATCCCATATGCCAGTCTGAAATGCTCACACCTTTTTAATGTCCTTCTTCACAAATATTAGACATGACCAAGTGTCTAGCCCAGCTAACCATGGTTTAGAATCTCAAGATCCAAAAGTGGGGGGAAAAAAACCCAGTCACAAAATATTAGGTTTACAAGAGATATTTAAATCAGCAGAACTGGGTAAAAATTACTTTTAATTATCTTAGGAACTACCAGAAGCAAACCCCAAACTGACAGAGGACCCAAGATGTCCCTAAGGGCCACAGGACTATCTTCAAAATCAGAGGAAGGAGGACTCAAGGAATTAGAGATCAGTAGGCTCAGATTTGCTACCCAGAAGTACATCAGAACACATTATTAATCAATTTACAGACACCTAGGGGACAATAAATGGGTAGCAAACAGCCAGCATGAATTTGTCAAGTACAAATCATGTCAAATCAACCTAATTTCCATCTCTGACAGAGTAACTAGGGTAGTGCATAAGTATGAAACTACTTCACTGAGGCTTCTACCAGAGACTTTAGGAAAAGTGAACTAAGTTTTGCAATTAGGTAAAAAGGCACAAGAGTAATTTTTAAAACATTCTCTTTCAACCTGAAGGACATTTCAAGTACAGTTCTGAAGAGATACACCCTGTGTTCTTTAATATCTTCACTAATGATTTAGAAGATGAATTACAGAACAGACTTGCAAAAACATGCAGAAGATGATGATGAAAAGGGTAAAAATAGCTCTGAAAAACAAGATCAAAATTTGAAGCTATCTTGGGAAACTGGAGGAGAAATTCAAAAATCATATCCAAACAAGCCAGGAGAGATTATTGAGGGTGGAGTTCAGGCAAAACTTTCTGTGCACAAGGGCCAGCACAGCCCCAGCACGAGGCACCTGGGAATTCCCAAATCTCTTCCACGAGAGCAAATTTAGACACACATCTGTCAGTGTACTTGTTCCTGCCTCTGGATAGGGAGGCAAACCATGATGAACTCCCAAAGAGCCTTCCACTCTTAAACCAGGTAACTCCCTGTGGTACAGGGGTACATGGTTTCAAGAAAGAGAACACATCAGGTGCACATTTTCAGGTGACTCACTTGGCTTTATGGGATAAACCAGTTAAGCCTCGGTTTGCCAAGCAGAGCTATTCCTGAGTAAAGTAAAAACACAAGGAAACAGGATCAGCTTCCTCACTGGAAATGCCTGTCTTGATTAAAACTTCTACCCTTATTTCATCTTGTAAGTGTTGATAATATAAATGTGCATGGCAATATAAATGTACTGAAGACATAGGATATGTAACAGAAGTAGGTACAAGCTTTTTTTCTTCCTTAATTCTGTAACTGTGCTAAGAACACAAGTTCTAGAGAGGATTTGAAGTTGCTACTATCGGTTAGAATCTGCTCAAGGTTTCAGGTCATTTTAACCAGTTGTAAGAACTCACTGAGCTTGCTGCTGTTCAAACAGATTATTTTGTTCTCTCTTTTTCTCTGAAAGAGATGGAAGGCAACAATCAACAACATTCTCATGGTGCACTGTGGTTTTTTTAATAATGACATCTCAAAATAAAGATTGAAAATACTGCATTTCGATAATTAGCCCAACCTTGAGGAGTTCATCTCTCAAAAAACCCCCACAAAACCACTCAAACCTTCATTAACCAGCTCTTTCCCCAGCCTCAACAAGTTTATTTCATTTCTAGGGCCCTTGCTAGCACCCACATGCAGTCTGGCTGCCTGCTATTATTATCTTCTGATGAGAACACAGATGTTGTGTAATTTGATTTGGATCAGAACAGGAGCTTTAAACTCTTTATTCCTGAGTGTTTACTAAGGAACTCCTTCCTGCTCTGAATACAGGACATAATATCAATTTCATTATATGCAAATGTAGCCCTACAAAGAAACTCTTTCTGAAGGCCATTTTCATAATTTCCACATTAGTCTTTGCGTTTTTTTAAATGCTGGAGAATTGTAGCTGCGGCATGAATTCCTTTTAGACTCATCTAAAATGTCAAAGCAAATATTAAATATAAAGTAAAAGTAAGGGTCTGGGTTTTTTCATTTTGAGTTATTTTTGGCTTGGCGTTTCTTTGCTTACCATTTTATGTTTAATCTTTCAATACAAAAGTTGTTTCTTTAAGGACTTGTTAGAGAAACAGAATTTTAATTTTTAAAACACCTGGTGACTCAAAGCAGTTGCAGCTATTGGGTTGAGTGTTAGATTTATGCAAACAGATTGGTATAACCCATGGCACTAATTCCAGAATGGGATGGGCTGGAAGGCACCTCAAAGCCCATCTTGTCCCTCCCCCTGCCATGGGCAGGGACAACTTCCACTAGCCCAGGTTGCTCCAACCTGGTCTTGGACACTTCCAGGGATCCAGGGGCAGCCACAGCTTCTCTGGGCAACCTGGGCCAGGGTCTCTCCACCCTCACAGGGAAGAATTTCTTCCTAACATCCAATCTAACCCACCCTCCTTCATCCTAAGGCCGTGCCCCTTGTCCTGTTCCTCCAGGTCCTTGTCCCAAGTCCCTCTCCTCAGCTTTCTTGCAGCTCCTTTAGGCACTGGAAGGTGCTCTATGGTCTCCCTGGAGCCTTCTCTTCTCCAGGTTGGACACCCCCAACTAAGGGAAATTGCCATTTTATTCTCATCCCTAATTTGTCATGCACCACTTAAATAGTGGACTTGTATCAACACCTTTGTTCTCCTTTTCCACAAAGGTAAGGAGCTCTTCCTAACTCCAGGAACAATTTGTCTTTACAACACAAGCACTGACCAAGTTTGGTTTCCAGCACAATAGTTAACACAACACATCCACACAACATCTCCCTGTCTCAAAACAGAACTCCTTGGAAGGTTTCCCCCATCCCCAGAGGTACCAAATATCGAGAGGTTTCCTTAAAACACACCAAAGACTCCAGACACACCTGGTTTGGTTCAGTGCTGGACTCGCACAACTTCTCCAAGCAAACAGGCAGGAGAAGAAGGAAATATGGGAAACACTGAGAAAATTGCCAGCTGGAAGGAAACGTTTCGGATGAGAGAGACAGATGA
The DNA here is from genome assembly GCF_003984885.1 of Neopelma chrysocephalum. Taxonomy (NCBI): domain Eukaryota; kingdom Metazoa; phylum Chordata; class Aves; order Passeriformes; family Pipridae; genus Neopelma; species Neopelma chrysocephalum. The sequence continues at coordinate 2,149,682 of NW_020897751.1, forward strand.
ACTTCCACACCAGTTCACACATTCCAAAAACACTTTGCCCACTCTGTTACTCAAAAAACCAAAATATCAGTGCTTTTCAATACCAGGTTTCCTGGGCAGAGGAAAAACTAGTGAAATAAGTCTGGGAAAGCCAAGACAAAATACTTCAGTCACAAAAGATGTTACTGGGGCAGGCAAATTAACACTCCACTGAAAAAGAAAAGATCTGTTTCTAAACTGGTGTCAGGAATAATACAATTACATTGACATGTACAACATGGGGTTTTTTTCCAACATCATAAAAAGACACTTGAACTTTTCACTGAAAACGTAAATTCACATCAAAAGCCACTCCAAACTCTTTCTGCACTGATCACAAATCTTCCAGTGTAGGGATTTCTCAAGGAAAACATATATATTGCACAGCAGAAGAAAGAAAGGTGTCCAATTCTCCAATTGTGCCTTGCCCACTAACAGATTTCTATATTTATATTAACATTAGGCTATTTTAAAATCATCCCCTCCTTATAACGAGATTCCCATACATGAACTTACTAGAATTTAATATGGTTTATAGAGAAAAAAAACAAAACACCAGTTTAAAGATGAAAAAAAATAAATTCATGTATTCCATTTAATTTACCCTGCTAATTATCAAATCATGAGCAGATGCAAATTTAGGGATTATACTTAAAGAAGATAAAGTACTTGTTCCAATCTGGTGGTAATACATTGATTTTCATCTACCCTTGTCATGGTTTGAGTTTGTTTGCTTTGTGATATTTAATTTGTTAGCTCTGTACGTTGCTGCTTCATTTCGCCTCCACTTCAAACAGTTGAAATTTGAGCCTTCAGAATGATGACTGCAATGCAGAACATTTGAACCTACATTTTTGGTTGAAATTACTGAAAAACTTCTGCCAGGAGTTCTTAAGAGCAAGAAGGTACAGGCTCCAGAGCACATCAGATCCCTTTTAAACAAACCCACTGTCCTTGCTGGCAGAAATCCATGCCACTGTCTAGAATATTGGTTACATTAAGGAGTTGAAGACAAGAGCTTCATTTTTCTGACAGTTTTTACAACTGTTTGTCCTCTCTTCCACAGATGAGGTCTGCAGAGACAAAGTAGTCTTTGGAAACAGGGAGCTATGAACAGTTTTCTTTATAATAAAAAATGAAACAATACATGGCCATATAAACAGAGGCTCAGAACACACATCATTTAGATGTTTTTCCCACCCATACCTGTAGCTACACTTTGGATTGACCTGTCTTAGTATTTTCAGTACATAAGGGAGTACAACATCCTTTACTGCCTCCAGCTTTGGTTCCCCAGCATCAGAAACACATGGAGATGCTGGAGTAAGTCCAGGGGAGGCCACGGAGATGCTCTGAGGGCTGGAGCCCCTCTGCTCTGGATGCCTTCAGAGACATCCAGAGGTGGGAGAGCTGGGGGTGTTCACCTGGAGAAGAGAAGGCTCCAGGGAGATCTTAGAGCCCCTTCCAGTGCCTAAAAGGGCTCCAAGAGAGGGACTTGGGACAAGGGATGGAGTGACAGGACAAGGGGAAATGGCTTCAAGCTGACAGAGGGCAGGGATAGATGGGATATTGGGAAGAAATTCTTCCCTGTGAGGGTGGTGAGGCCCTGGCACAGGTTGCCCAGAGAAGCTGTGGCTGCCCCATCCCTGGAAGTGTCCAAGGTCCCAGTCTAGTGGAAGGTGTCCTTGCCCATGGAAGGGGGTGGAACAAGACAATCTTTAAGTTCCCTTCCAACCCAAACCATTCTGGGATTCTGTGGTTCATTTCTCCCCTCCCCTGACTCCAGTCTAGCTCTGGGAGCTGCATCCCATAAATACAGCATCAGTTAGCCAAAATCATAGGAAGTTAACAAAATGTTAGCTCTAAAAACCAAGACTGTGATTTCACCTTCACTTCAAGGAAGATCTGAACTCTCTAATTCACACACTAATAATTTCATCCACTCCCAGAGTGCAACCTCAGGTGACAACCATGTGGGTAAAGAGAATATTTATGCATTTGTATAGAGAAAGAGCAAGAAGGACAACAAACCAGAAGATGATGCAAGGGGAGGAAAAGAAGTCATCTTACAGTTCTGCACCAAATAGAAAAGAAAAAAAAACAAAAACCCAAACCCAAACCCAACCCTGACTAACTCAAGCCTCCATCACCCAACACGGACTTTGAAATGAGGAGATGATGTTTGTGACCTCACACCCATCACCCAGGCTTGGTGTCCATGCACCAGAGAAGATTCTGGAAATCAAACATGCCACAGGTATAGGCACAAAACTCTTAAAACACATGCAGGATTTTCTAAAAGCAGCTATGAACACAGGATACATAAATGCAAGCTCAGGACTGAACACAAAGTTTGAAAATATCTGCAGAGAGTTTTTATCTGCAACGAAACTTTGCATTTATCTTATATGAAGCTTGTCTTCAAGTGCTGGGCAAGTGACAAGAAAAATAAATTGGTTTGTGGCAATTAAAATTAAATTAAGATTAAAATTCAAGTCCGATACATAAAATATAAGTAAACTCTTCCCCTCTGGGCAAGTGACAAAGGCAAAATAGGTTATGACTTGCAGTAGCAAAGCACCAGTAAGAAAAATGAGCACACTTGGAAATAAGCTGAATATTGATAAACATCAGCACTCCCCAGCTCCAAAATCAGAACAGGTGTTGAAAACTATCCACCAAGTCCTATCAGCAGTTAAACTAAACGTATTTGTGTAAAGATGGCAATGCAAATAGTGATTCTGGAAAGCAAAGTCAACACAAGAGTTGCTCAAAAGCAGATTTTCTTCCTTATGCAATGTAAGTGGTGGTGGGGAGAAGCATGTAACACACCTCCAGGAGATGAGCAGACACAAATAACCTTCCAAAGGACAGGAGCATAATGGACATTAAAGAACATACAGACTTGACATCCTGATAGTATTCCACCATCCAGAACACTACCAAATGATTTGGCAGAAATCTGCCTGAATATTGAGAATAAACTGGAAATACAAATACATACTTCTCAGTCCTGATTCCTGAGAGATGACTGAACAGAGAATAAAGAATGTACAGAAAACAGAGAATAGAGAAATAAACAACAATATGGGAATTACTTTTTTGAGTGTGATACTAAAATTAATCCAGGAAAACTTGCTTATTACAAAAACCCCATCCCCTCAATGCAGAACACTCACCCTAACATCCTCCAGGTTCAGCTTCATCTTGTTCTAGTGACACATCCAAGAAATCTCTAAGACTACAAGAGCTCTACCTTTCCCCTTCAGGTAATATGCATTTAACTGAGCTATACAATAATTTATCAATTATCTGGCCATGCCAGGTTTTCTCAACTCTGGTAAAGCACTGACCAGTTTTATTTTGCCCTCCAATGGTGGCCATGGGAAAGAAGTGTGTCAGGTGTTATACCACTTTACCTAGAGAAAGATGATGGAAAATTCACCTTTGTAACTCAAATGCAAGAAGATTCAGCAGGAAGTCAGAATTCTTTTTTTCATCCTTTCCTTGTTTTCAGCAAAGAAGTCTGACCAGACCTTGCTTACAGCTGCAGTTTTCCTCCTGCATGATGCCATAATTGTACACATGAATTTGATAGTTTGCTATCTATGTGTCTCATCTGTCTCTATTCTCTTCCAGTTGCCCGTGCAAGTTTGGAAAAAAATAAATAATTTTACATTAATGATGGGTCTTGTATCAAAACAGACTCTGACATCTCTTCATTTAAATCAGTTGTTCATTTGACAAAGTTTTGGGGGGGGGAAGATGTGTATTTTGCATTTTCCATCTTTCCTGGCTTGCCTTCTCCCAGCTGTCTGTCCAGAGCACAGAGTCAGCAGCTTCACTGCCATTACCTTGGTTATGTGCTCACAAATTAAGGGTGAGTGGGAGTCCCCAGCAGCAAGTCCCACTCTGGGCAATCACAAAATCATTAAGAGACCTTCAAGATCACCCAGTCCAACCATCAACCCAGCACCACCATAATCACCCCTAAAACACCTCACTACGTGCCACATCCAACGGAGTCCCAGCTCTGGGGAATGGTCACGGCACTGCCTGCAAGAGTGGGCCCCCCACTGCCAAATGACTCATGTCTTTGTAAGACATAAAGCCATGTGATCAACCATGAACAGGCAAAACAAAGAGCTGTTCAGGGTCTTCTTTCTTATGATTAAGGAAGTGTCTACATGCAGAGCTATCACTGCCCTGCTCTGAACACTATTTCAAATCATTTGACTGAGACACCACAGAATAGACTGCTACAAACATGCAGAACTTTACTGATTAACTCACCATTATTTCTTTGCCAGGTTCTGTCATCACTTCTCATTAAAAATCATTTCATTCCACAGCTGTCCGATTGACTTATAAAGTACTAAAGGATGTCAGAACCTGGCACAGTATGGGTTTTTCAGACAAAAATACAACTGCTGGAATTCAATCATTTCATTTTCACCTCTTTAAGTAGGCTGTGTTATCTATCAAAAAGATACAACTGGAAATAGCATACTGTGACCATTAGAGACAGAGAGTGACAGTGACATCAATCACCCTCGGGTTAGCAAACATCAGACTCCATGGAAGGTGGCACAGGTCCAACACAGGTTTGGCTGAGCTAACAGGAAATGAGATGTTGGGGAAATGCCAGAGGGGACATTCTGATGAAAGACCAAGTGCTGGTGCTGCCCCTGGGTCAGGAGAACCCCTGGGATCAATCCAGGCTGGAGATGAGCAGATGGAGCAGCCCTGGGAGAAGGCCCTGGGGGTGCTGGTGGGGCAGAGGCTGGACCTGCCCCGGCCCAGAAACCCCCCGTGCCCTGGGCTGATCCCCCAGCGTGGGCAGCAGGGCAGGGGGGGATTCTGCCCCTCTGCCCCTCAGGGGAGACCCCCCTGCAGAGCTGCTCCAGCCCTGGGAACAGCCCAGCAAGGACATGGAGCTGCTGGAGGCAGTCCAGAGGAGACCCCAGGAGGATCAGAGGGCTGGAGCAGCTCTGCTGGGAGGAAAGGCTGGGAGAGTTGGGATTGTTCAGCCTGGAGAGGAGAAGCTTTGGGGTGACCCAATTGTGGCCTTCCAGGGCCTGAAGGGGATGACAAGAAACATGGAGAGAGACTATTCAGAAGGACCTGTAGTAGCAGGACAAGGGGGAATAGCTTCCAAGTGCCAGAGAACATGGTCAGATGGGATATTGGGAAGGAATCGTTCCCTGTGAGGGTGGGGAGGCCCTGGCACAGGTTGCCCAGAGAAGCTGTGGCTGCCCCTGGATCCCTGGAAGTGTCCAAGGCCAGGTTGGACGGGGCTTGGAGCAACCTGGGCTAGTGGAAGGTGTCCCTGCCCATGGCAGGGGATGGAATGGGATAAACTCTAAGGTTTATCCCCAACTCAAACTGTTCTCTGATTCCATGACAGAAATGAGTCAGTGCCCTACGCTGGCAAAAGGTTCAAGAAGCATCTTCATTACAACCCACCAGGTAACAGATGCAACTTTTATCTTACCAAGGTAATTTGAGTTCTGTGCTACATCATATAAATTCAAGATTATAAAGTATCTGAAAAAATAGGTAATTGTTAAATACAGTAACTAATTTGGTACAGTCCTGCAAGGCACACTCATGCTAATTTTACATTAGAAGTAAAGCAGGATTCTGCAATAAAATGGTGATCTTGCAACACAGGTGCAGCTATTCTCATCTGAAAATGTTCCAGAGCTTTCACTGAAAGTTAGTGTCCAAGTTTAAATACACCAGATATTCTGTCCCAGGAAGTATATTCGCCAGGAATGTTCATTAAGGTAATGTTTCAGTCTAGGTACAGACCCCTTTTTTTTCTTTATTCAATTATATGCAGTTTTAAATGCGTAAAGTATTTATTTTCAACCAAGAGTTACCCTTCAGTGCAGGCTCCTTGAACAGTTTAAATCCCATCCTTTAAATTCATCTGCAGGCCAAACCTGACTACTGGACTGTAGTATTCCAACGAAAGCAAAATGAACAAACCCAGCAGGAAGTTTTGAATGACACAGCAGCAGCAGGGTTAAATAACCTTTTCCAAAACCAGCCACCTAAACATGAGGGATCAGAGGAATGCAGCATTTCCATTCAGCTCCAGAAGTTATCCTGTGGTCTTCTGGTTCTTCAGAGGGAAACCCAAACCGTGGGCAAGTGGCTTTACAGTTTAAGCCATAACCAAAGTCAATTTGCTGCAGATTGAACTTTTAGAAGAGGAGAATGCAAAAATCTCCTCAAGCTGACCATCTCCTCCCAAAATCCTCTTTAACACAGTGTGAATAGGCAGTTCTCTCCCGTGGAGGCTGGACAAGCTCCCAGCTGGCAGCCCTTCCCCAGCAGCACAGTGTGGGGACAGTGCCAGGACATGGCAGGACCACAAACTCTCAGCAGCTGCAGCTCTGCTGGAGGAAGGGCCAAAAATGCAGCAGAGCACAAGGAAACAACTGCTGCCTAGTGATTTTGAATCGTTTTCAAAAGCTGGGAGAGAAGCCCTGTCACCTGTAACTCCACCACTGAGTCCCCAAAGCAGCCTCCAGCTCACCTGTTCTCACTTGTTCCAAGGGTTATCACCTTTTCCCCCCCCAAAACAGCCCAGAGCCTTGTGTGCCCAACATGCCTGTGGGCACTAAGCACCAGCCACTGAATGAGGCAGCAACAGAAGGGGAGGAGTCCACGGTGCCTGATCTCATTTCTCATCAGAGGACCTCAGCAGACACGCACCAGATGACTCCGACAACCCCAAGACAAGAAACGTGATTATCAGGGAGAGAGCTAACAGAAAATAGGGATCCTGATACAGGAACACAGGGTGGTCAGTCTTCAGTTCAACCTCTGCATTCCTTGGGAGAGCTTCTAGGACAACTTTCCAGCAAGGTGGTACAAAGCAGGCTCCAATCAAAACTCCTCACCTTTGGAAACAGAACAAAGCTGGGGCCAAACAAAGTCTGGAGAGGCCAGGTATCACCAGTGGTGCTTTTAAGACTTTGTGGAGAGCAGGAAATCAAACATTTTTGGAGAACAGTAATGAAACAAACACATTTCCTCATTCAGCCTTCATCCTCAAGTCGTTGCACCTGCATCTATCAGCATTAAACTCCATCAGAAAGCGTGGGAACTTCAGACTCCATCTTAAAACACTTCTACTTAAAAATCCACCCAATGCCTCCTTCCTTTTCCCAAAACTGACATTTTGCTGGCAGCATAACAAGGGAAGCTACCCCTGTCTGAAAAAATACTTTCCAAAGGGGCAGTAGGCTAAAATAAATTGGCACAATAAAAATAAAAATTGACACAATTTTGTAAAAACTCACATTAAATTTACTCTGAAGCAAATGTTAAGTAAATAAATCTCTTTCCATAGATTACTGCTGCGTGCTACTGGACACAGCTGCCGTTGGGGTGGTTTTTTTTGGCAGACTTCTCGTGAAACAAATACAAAAATTTATTTGGCAGTTCCAAGCTTAAAGAATAGTAAGTTTTATTTTGATTATGTGCTTCAAAGTGACATTCACACACTGTCCCCATCATGGGCATCTGGCATGCCAGGAAAAGCAGTCTGATGCATTCTGGCAGACAAAAGATATTGCTTATGCCCACTCCAGCACTGTTGCTCATGTGTGGGGGTTTCAGGGGGGGTTTTTTGGTGTTTGTTTTATTGTTGTTTTGTTTTGTATAGTAAGCATGGGGATTTGCTCCCAGCATAGGAACTGGTGAGCAGAAAGACACTTACATCATTCCATGTATTTTGTTGTAATTCTAGTTCCACTCATCAACCTAACACACACATCTTTTTAGATGGGCATAATAGAACGGAAATTCACTTATTTTAGCCATCATTCAGGTTTTGATGGCATGAAAGCCCTTTGTGGAGATATTGCTCCTCTAAAATTCAGTAGCAGGTCCCCTCAATGTGGGCTGAAGGCACAAAAATTATTCATGTTTATCCAGTCCCCTTCTGGCAAGAGCTCAGACTCTGCCTCCTAAAAAGCACAGGTGTTGGGTTTCTTTCAAAACAAGTATAGAAATGCAGCTGAAAATTAAACCATAATCACTTTGGAGCAGATTAGAAAATGTATATTAAGAATGTACTTAGTTTAAACTCCTTACAACAGCTCAGCAAACATATCAACAAGTTGACCAAACCATATCATAGAGTCACTGAATTGTTTGGGTTGGGAGGGACCTTAAAGATCATCCCTGCCATGGGCAGGGACACCTTCCACTAGCCCAGGTTGCTCCAAGCCCCGTCCAGCCTGGCCTTGGACACTTCCAGGGATCCAGGGGCAGCCACAGCTTCTCTGGGCAACCTGTGCCAGGGCCTCCCCACCCTCACAGAGAAGTCTGTACTATTGACCAAACTTGTTGGCCCAAATATCTCAGCATGTGCAGCACCAGAGATGTAACAGCATCCGAAGGGACCTCACACATGTAAAATTAGGCTTTTCCTGCTTAAATTATAGAGTTGGCAAGAGCCAAAATATTCAACAGTATAAAGCAAGCACAGTTTTAGTTTTGTGCTTTTACATAAACAATACTGAGCAGCTTTCAGAACTTACCTACACTTCATACATACATACATATATATATATATATCTGTAGTTACTTTTCATTATACTCTCCCTTCGAAAATATATTTACAGAGAAAAAAGTCTCCATAGAATTCTGAAATTGCAGCACTAGACTTCGTCTTGGAAAATCTGGATTAGAGGAGTTCATTTGCTGTTTTATGGGCACAGAGTTTGCAGAGGAATCTCTTTGTCATGTGCAATAAGCCCAGGAAATTTCCCACATTTGCCCTCAACAACTCTTCCTTTAAGTGGCCCTGTCACTCGGCAATTATTGCACACAACATTGCCAGTTAACCCCCTCTCTCCAAGTGTCTCCCTCAAGCAGCAAGATGATGCATTTGGAGATTATTTACAGGATGGGTTACAGGGAAAACATCAGGCAGAACCTTCAAATGCAGTAAAGCAGCCTATTTAATGTGTCACATCCAGATAAAATGAAAACATTTGGATACTGGACAGACAGAGATCTGTAAGGACACAACAAAGGCCTGGCTCCACTAATTGGAGAAACCAGCCACTTCCCAAAGCACCCACAGCACCAAAAATCCTGCTCTGCGTCAAAATTTAGCTGCACATAAAATCACTGCTTTTGTACCCAGAGCCAGGCGCCCTGAGCTCAGCAGGGTGACGTTCCTGGGTGTTTAATGCACTAAATGTCACAGCTGGGTCCACAGACACCTGCACACAGGGCCACAGGCCCCCCTGGGACATCCACGGCTTCACTCCGGAGGGGAGACCCTGCTGACCCCTGTTATAGTGACAGCACGGGCAACAGAGTTTATCCATGGCTCCACTGGCTGAGAAAGGATATTTTAATCACATTATCTCCTCATTAACTGATAGCAACAGAAGCACTAAGTCAGATTAACACGGGCAGTGCTACATCCCTCAGCTGTCCTGCACAAATTTATGACTTTAAGAAAAATTAAGATTTTTTTTTTTGGCAGAAACCAAACTATATAAAGAGATAAGTGAGATAAGTATCATAAATATACGCAACAGTAAGTATAATGCAGCCCTGTTTTTTCAGTTTTATTGTGGTTCCTGCAAACAGTTAGATACAGGAATTGACATAAATCATCTGTTATGGCTTCATCATATTTAAAAATCCATTAACCATTGAGCCACGTTGTTCTGGTGAAAGCTATGAAAGGATTTTAAATGCTAATTTTGTTTATTTTTCTCCCCCAACTGACAGCCTGTGTCACTATTATAACCCTTCACTCCTCCAACTGCAACCACAACCATTCAATTCCCAAATAATACCCATTAGCACACTCTTTTCTCAGTGTAACTTAACATTTGGCGTCCTTCCTGCAATTTTTATTGCGTGGCCTTTTCTCTAACCCAGGGCTTAATAATATGAGCTGGCAGCTGCTATTTCTGCAGCCTTCTGGACAAGAGTGTAACTTTCCTCTTGTATCCACTTTATCTGTTACTTTATATGATATCAATGCTATTTGGCAAATGTGCAAAAAGTGAACTGTCACATCTTTCATTCTACATTTTTTTCCAAAACTACACACTCACTAATGACTGGTTTTCCATTACAACAGAATCACACCAATTGAACAGTATCCTAAAAATAACTGCCAAAAGAAACTTTTACACCTTTCTTCGCTTTTCATTAAAAAGAGAAGAAATAACAGGATCTGCTCGTTTTTAAGAGGCCTCCTCATTTTCAAATGCAGCCTTTTCTTTGGACATTAAAAAGATGTAGGAATTACAAATTGCCCATCAAGAACCAGATCCTAAAACTGCACAAGGGCCTCAGACAGCCCTTCCCACTAAATCATTACCCACTGAGCAACCAGCTCCTTGCAACGTTGAGCTACAGGCACTGCTGGCGACCAAAAACCTCAAAGTTTTGCAGTGCTCCTGATCAACATCAGAGCCAAGGGAAATAACAGGATCAATTGCTGTTGCTGCTGAGACAGATGAGGGGAAGGAGGACAATTTAATATCCAACCTGAGCTTCCCCTGGCACAGCTGGAGGCCGTTCCCTCTCCTCCTGTCCCTTGTTCCCTGGGAGCAGAGCCCGACCCACCCCCGGCTCCCCCCTCCTGTCAGGGACTTGCAGAGCCAGAAGGTCCCCCCTGAGCCTCCTTTGCTCCAGGCTGAACAAGCCACACTTCTCATCCTCTTCTTCCTCACAGTCCTGTATTTCTGCAGATTAATAAATATTCTTTTGCATGAAAGTTTTGTTAAATAATAACACTTCCCTCACACCTAACAAATTATTTCAAATCCAAAAATCCTCTGATCTAGTGCCAGTGTGGCAAGACATGAAAAAGTAGCAACTCACACTGCCAGCGAAGTGAAGAATGGCACATGGCATCAGGTTGTCTCTTCACATCAGACATCTCCTGGGGACAGACATAGGCACCCTGGCACTGGGATTAGCTCACACAGCCACACAAGCACTCACTCCATTCTCATGGGAAATAGATAAAACACATCTATCTTCACCTGGCCACCTCCCACACCTTCCAGGTGAGGAGCACCTGTGATGAGCCCTGTGGCACCAGCACACTCTGCACACGTGGTGGGCAGCACCAGCAGCAGCACAGCTGTGACAGCATTCCTAATAACCTCTGTAAGGAACTGAGATTCACTGCACCTCACCCTCAGGGTGACCCTACTTCCAGATTCCATTGCCTGAGAAATCACAACAGTGCAACTGTGCCAGACCCATGTAAAGGTGACCTTCCTCCTGACCCAAGAAATACACCGGAGCTCCTTTTTCTGGGCAGACACCACCCTAGACACCAACTCAAAGTATGTATTCCCTTGTCTTTTCTAGAGAGCCTCCTGAGCTCACTTCCAGCTTCTGGGCAATTATTAATCCAGAGAAGGGTGTACCTACTGGAGGTGCAGAGCCAAGGGCAAGTTGCCCCTGCCTGTCCAAGTTTTTCCTCATGAGAAGGCCACAAACACCAGCAGTGCAAGAGTGTAACACATGGTTGGCCTGCGCTGGGGGGTAAAAAGGAAAGTAAAATCCCTGAGGCTCCATAAGAGGCAGGAGAAAGGACTCCCCCACCACTTAGCAGGAACTCTATCGAGCTTGATAGGTGCCCAGAGAAGTGAAAAAGCGATCAGGAAATTGTTCCTAACAGGTAGTGAGATGAAAAAGATGCAGAAGTGAGAAAGATCACTTTTTAGGGCAACAAAAACAGGACAAAATATTGGGTGTTATTTTTTTTCTCTTTTTCTTTCTTTTTCAGGTTTTATAACCAAGAGCATCAGATTCCTCTGCAGGCTGACTGCACTACAACTGCAGCAATGGAAACCCCCCATAAAACCTGACTTACCTGTCTGCTTAAATGTGTTTACCAACTGTGTTGATACAGCAATGAATTCACCTGTTGTGCTTTGTGGTTCTGCATTTTATTTACAACAATAATCTACTTAGCCTTAAAGGAATCAATTATACATATTGTTTGGCACATTGACTCAGAGAATCACAGAATGGTTTGGGTTGGAAGGGATCCTAAAGATCCTCCAGTTCCACCCTCTGCCATGGGCAGGGACACCTTCCACTAGCCCAGGTTGCTCCAACCTGGCCTTGGACACTTCCAGGGATCCAGGGGCAGCCACAGCTTCTCTGGGCAACCTGTGCCAGGGCCTCCCCACCCTCCCAGGGAAGGATTTCTTCCTATGAAACAACACTCCTTAATATTCAAAAAGGGATCTTCTTCAACACATAATACACAGGAACACATATTCTAGTGTGTAAGCGCAACTCCACTGCACTGTGTGAGGCATGTCAGAATTAATGCAGTTCTGATCAGTTTTAAATTATAGAAATACTACTGTGTGACACCTTGTAAGCACCATACTCCCTCCAGGACATGCAAACTTTTGTTTTCTTGGGAAATTTTTTGCATTGCCAATTTTATGGTGCTCAATAATATCCCATGCACATCATATAACACTTGTGGGACAGGGAGAGTCCAAGACAATGTCGGACGTCATGGTAATGAAAATTTAAATGACCTTTTCCTTGTGAAGAGAACCTTCAAAACCAGTCTCTGAAATGGGCCAAAGTACCTAATCTTGGAAGAAAGATGGGAGACTTGGCTGCTTGTTTTATTCAAGATCTTCAGGCAACACATATGCTACATATGCTACCTAAAGCAAGCAGGTATCAAATATCATGCAAAAAATTCATACTGAGAAACACTCCCTCACACAAGACCTGTGCCACACCTTGGCACAACAGATATAACTCATCTTGCTGCCAATGTGACGAGAGCAGAAGAGGAGCATCTGTAGGCACACCAGCACCCTAAAGATTCCAAGTTCTGTGATTAGGAAGGTGCTCATGGGGCTGCATCTCTGTCCCTGAAACGTCTGCTCTCGGTGCAGTAGCAAAACAGACATTTTTTACATGCTGAAAACCAGCTCACCATGATTTCATTGGGACAAACAACTAACACTTCCTGCTGGCTAAAGCTGCACATGCTGCAAACGCTGCTCTGACTTCTGCTCTGCCTGGGCAACTCCTGCTGTCCTCGGATGCTCCCGCCATGGCAGCCGTGTTTCATCACCCAAACTTCCATGCACAAACCTCACCGAGAGGTTTGGCAGGAGTGTGACTGCTAAATGAGCAGCAATCAAGTCGTTCACCCAATCAGTTTTCTAATTCACCACAACTGCTATAAATACCACCCGTTATTACTGAATGTAGCTTTTAGGGGGAAAAAATACATGCAAACTTCCTGCTGAAGCTAATCTATGGGAAAATTATACAGAACATCACATTAAAATCTAAGCAAACACTTTGGCACCCTCCTAATGTATGTGCATAGATTACTGGGGTGTACTTCCAGGATAAGTACCATTTGATGTTCAAATTATTGGTGGATATTTAAAGTTGATTACCCTAGAGGTAAGATATAATTGGTAAACAAGGAACATATACAGAACAACAACATAATAACCACAAGTTGCATTTATTTCACAGTTTCTTCCTACAGTCGGGACAATAGTTCAGTCAAGATACTAATTATATTTTTGAGCAAACAAAATGAAGTCAGGAAGCACCAAAGGCATCGTTTTTCATCCTGTGGCATTAGGAGGTGAGAGGAAGGCCTTACTGGACTTCCCTTTCACATCCCCACAGGTAATACAGTGCTCCTTTGACACCTGAGCTGCACTGCAGGCACGGAGACACAACAGGAGCTCTCAGCAGGCAGAGCTTTCTGTGGGCTGTGGGTACTCGGGGCCACCCTGTGCATCCTCCTGGGGTTACCTCTGCAGAAAGACCTGCACAGCCCAGCAGTAAATCTCAGGGCTTAGCTCACAGCAACCCAGGCGAGGAAAACTCGGTTGGTCACGGCAAAGGCTGGTACCTGTTTCAGCAGCAAAGTGCTAGAGATGGAAGACTAAACATGCAGCAGCAGATAGCAAGAGGAGAAACAAAATGGATGGAGGTAATAAGAGAATAAACAGAGGGGAGACACTGGTGTGCTCACTAAATTACTGAAGAGATCCATCAACTTGCAGATGTGATGGTGGGGGCATGTTCACTTGGCTAACATATATATTTAATTACCTATATTATTTATCCTTTTCAATGTGGACACCTTGTCTAGACTGTTTGATTACACCCATCTATAAGCTGCCTCTGGCTTTCCTCTCTCTTTTGTCTTATTTTTGAGATGACTTTCCCTACACAAAATGGTGCAATTCCGGTCTCCTTCCATATGTTTGCCTCTTTATCACTGTGAGACACTGACAAATTGCTGTTGTTTGTTTTTTCCCACTGATGACCTGAATTAGCCACTACCAGACACAGCAGTGCTGGCCCATCAGGCTCCGGGGCTGCTGGAGTTACACAGCCCCTTACAGATGGAGAAGAGCTCCATTTTCTGTGGGTGTGGGGTGTTGAACAGGTACCCTCATTCCCTTCAACACCTGATGTTGGCTGGCAGCAAAGGGATTATCTAAACTAGGGAAAAGACCCTCCACATTGAAAGCAGGACTGAATAATATGGATAATAATAAAAAGTAGATTAAAAAAAAAATCATTAAAAAAGGGAAGACTATTTACACAGTCTCCTTTGCATTTATTCATGCTTGGGGCATCTGTTAAATGCACAGCCTGGCTGGATTTGTGTCCAAGGCCAGGTTGGACGGGGCTTGGAGCAACCTGGGCTAGTGGAAGGTGTCCCTGCCCATGGCAGGGGATGGAATGAGATGAGCTGTAAGGTCCCTTCCAGCCCAAACCATTTCATGATTCCATCTATGATTTGTATAGAGGACACATGGGGACCTCCCCATAGGACCACCAGCACATCCAAAGCACAAAGCAATGATCTTCTAGAGGGAAGTAAACGTCCTCAATCACTGCTGAAATACAAGGTGAGAATCACACAGAAAATTCCCTGCCAAGAGATGCACTAAAAGAACTTGGAGCAGCAGTATGAGCCTTCCTCACATAAAGAGGAGACTCCAGCAGTCAGATAGATATGCAATAAAACAGGTAGAGGGACTGGGTTCTGGTTAAATCCTACCCAGAGCATACAGGAATTAAATCCTACCCATATAGGAAGGCTAGCTAAAGCCCACTTCAGCCTTGATGTAAGCAGTGGGAACATCCACATGCAGCTGGGACACTATGTAAATTTATTCATTTAAGCTGTCACATTAACATGGGAGCAGGGAAAAAGCTGCTAACTGGAAGAGTGAGGAAAAAAGCCATGAGCCCTAGAATTGCACGGCTCAAGGGCACCATAGCAAGAACAAAGTGTTTTACAACACATTTTTTTTTAAAAACGGGAGCATATTCAGAGCCTGTGCTCCTTTCAAAGATCTGGCACCAATTTCATGGAATCACAGACTAAGAAAATGGTTTGGATTGGAAGGGAACTTAAAGATCATCCAGTTCCATCCCCCTGCCATGGGCAGGAACACCTTCCACTAAACCAGGTTGCTCCAAGCTCCGTCCAACCTGGCCTTGGACACTTGGTGGGGCCATCCACAACAATTCCTGGAACACTTGTTGTCTGCAGGCATATTTTGAGACCAACACTGTTAGTGATGCCCTAAGGTGGTCCCAGCTCCAGTGCCAACTCTCTGCCTCCACACCTCTCCACAGAATCCACTGCTCTCTCCTTGGAGTGGCTTTCACTGCAGAAAAGTACTGTCCATAGGGTTTGTAAACTCCTTTTAGAACAAAGTAATCATAAAAAGTCCTACCTGAGGTAGTAGGCTGGGTGAGGTTTCCCACCTCAGTTAAAAATGCAGATTTTGCAGATCTCCAATGCAGACAGAGCCGGTTACAAAGAATACAAACTTCACACTTTTATATGCCAAAAAAGCAATACAAATGCAACTCTACTGACTACAAAAAAAAACCTTAAAAACAGACCTCCCTCCAAAAAGCCAACAAGGATTTACAGACAGAGAAACAAAATGGAAAAAATTACTTGAATCACCTGACATAACAAAAGACAAACATCAGGAATAATCATATTTTAATGGGAACCTAAATACTGATTTTAACAACTTCAAGAATCTCATGCATGCTTTTGTCCCCTCATTATTTTGATTTCATAGGGTATTTAATAGAACTTTATGTGCTTCACTATAGGGAGAGGAAAAAAGTGTTTTTATTGAGCATTAATTCCTTTATTGCACTGTGGTGGTAGCAGACATCTCCACCACCTGTCTTAAAAGAGCAGAGTTTCTAGTGCTACTCTGAAAGAGCATTGGAGACACAGGCACACTGTTTTTATCATTGTTTGCTTTTCAAAGCAGTCAAAAGAGCTGTGCTCCAGGTAACAGGTGTTCCTAAAAACCCCGTAAACATTTCAGTAAAAGGCATTTGGAATTCAAACACAAAAATCCTAAACTCACTTAGTGACACGGTGGCTTAACTTTGCCAGGTGCCATTTCTAAATTTTTCCATTGAAGAGGCATTAAAAAAAAAAAAATCCTCCCCTAACACAGCTTTGCCAAAAGCTCAGGCTTTCAAATTACTTGAAATTATATCACAAATCAAGAGCTTGCAAGAAATATGGAAAGATTCTCTGGTAAGTACATGACACAGATAATGGAAACCAATGTAATCCAGGAAATCCAGTTCTGCTCAAAGTAAGAAAGTAAGGACAGTTGTCTTCCTAGAAAGATAAAAACTGACAGCCCAAGAAAGAACTGAAGGTCTTTATCACAAAGGAACAGTTTTCTGATGTATTTTCAAGTACTGAAAAATCTAGGATTTGCTTAACAGCTTTGCTGGCAGATCTCAGAGACACAGAACTCAAAAAGATTACATAAAGTAGCGTATATCAAATCACTTTTTTTGCATAAAAATGTGCCTGTCCGTGTCTGATGGTGGGAAAGGCACACTGGTGGTATTAAACACAAGTAGAGGCAGGTACAGTCTCTCTAAAAAGATTTAATAATCTTTTATTAAACTGAGGAAGCACCATTCACACTGCAGCTCAAATCCTCAGTGGCTGTGAGGGGATGAGGAATTTACCCACTGGAAAGAATTCCAAACCACAGCTCCGGGTTTCTGTCACACTTTGCAGGCTGACAGAGCAACCAAGTGTACCTCAGTCCAAGATTACACAGCCAAAGAATTCCTTGGGTTTTTGAGATAATCAGGCCAAATCAGTAACTAGGTAACACCTCGCAGCATCACACTGTGTCAGCTCACCTGCATTTCAGCTCCTCGGTGTTAACAGCAGTTTGTCACTGAATCATCACAACTAAGAAACAAAGAACCAAACTGCATTCTTTTTATAACACATAATAGTTCTCTTCAGCAATCTAAACCATTTCACTATTCTGCTCAAAAGCATATTCTTGGATTATTTTCGTAGATTTCCTCAGCTTTTTTGCTGAGAAGGGCAAGAGCCTGGGCAAGCACAGCAAGAAACAAAAACTATGATCAGAGAGCCCAGAGAGGCTCAACATGCCTTCCTTGATACCAACAACAAAGCATGCTCTGATCATCCAAAATCCCTCTTCTTTTTCCACAGCATAGGTTCATGGTGTATCTCACTATCCTCCCCAGCTTGGCTGACAACAGAGGGACTTTCCCTCTTGTCCTCTCTGCCTGTTCCTGCTTCCCAGTTCTCCGTGCCAACAAAAATCTTGTCCCTTTCTTTTCTTGCTATTTGGAAAACATGTTACTTAAATCAGTGTTTTAACTCATACTGGGTAGATATAAAATATGATGGCACCAGGAGGAATCCTGTGACACACAAAAATTCCTGAGCTTTCAGTGTGCACACCATTAGGTAGTTCTGCCAAAGGGCACCTCTCAAATTTAGGAAGATATTAGCTGTGGAGTCCAAAAGCACAGCAGTACAGATATTATTATACAGAAGCCATGTTTTGGGCTAGCAAAGGCAATCATTCAAAGCAGCAGCTCATCAAAAAGACCCTCGAGAAGCCGCCAAAGCTCTGTAGCTCCTGTCAACAAGATCCTGCAGGGAAAAACAGAAGTGACAAAGAAAAAAAATTTCTCTCAACTTTCAGCAGCAGATCAATGAAATACATCAGTACATCTCATCCCTTAGCAGACAACATTTGGCCTCATGGAACGTGCTATTAGACAAAATTGGCAGGAAAACCTCTCCAAAGCACAGGACCATCACAGCCCCAGCTCCACAGATAACTCAGTTCTGACCTAACACAGAGTTCTGATACAGGAAGATCTAAAGACAGAACAACAGCTCTGAAGTACAGGTTTGCATTTCTCTTACCATTACACACTTCAGGCCTCCATGTGTGATTAGCATGGGAGAACAATGCAGAAATATGTTAATGGTAAACCGGTTTTATTTACAGGACACTTGTCTTTTGTCTAATTAAATTAAAGGAGAAACTGGCTTTGGATGGCTTGGAAAGATAAGGGAAATTAAACAGGTTTGGTCCAGCAGCCTATTATAATCTCCTCAGGGAGCTGAGTGACTTCAGAGGAATGAGAAAACCCTATTTACACGTGAATATTAAAACATGTCTCATAACAGTCTAGTACACATCCTATAGAGAAAGTCATCACTCCATTGCTTTCCTGGACAGGGAAAGCACACCTTGCCTTCCCCTCGCTCTGGAGGCAGCACTGCCCCAGTGCAGCTGGTACTTCATCAAGTCAGAGGATTCTCAGGCTGCTGCAGACAGCACATCCCCCAGGCTGGATGTCCCTCAGCTCCAACAGCATTTGCCTAATTATTAACCTGGCAAACGTCAAAGTCAACGACTTCAAGAACCCTGTCAACGTTTTAGATGACTTCACTGTGACCAAAAGCCTCACCTCCCTTGGGTTAAGCATATTTGAAGCTTTCAGGAGGAAGCATCCTTGCTGGGAGCTGTGCTTCTGGCCAGGTGAGAGGCTGCCTCACCTGACCTGCAGAGACACACGGGCCTTTCCTCTGTCCCCTACGTGGAAATGCAGAAAGCAATTAAGAAGCATTTATAAACGATGTCCCTACATTTATAAACAAGCCACAGGATTTTTTAATTGCCATCCAACATGAATCAGTTGCCAGAAGAGTTGCAGCCCTGCTCGTGCTTCTTCATTCAAATTCAAGGCTACAAAGCAAAGGAAAGCAGTGCTCTAGCTTTAACAACACTGGCTAGGTAAAATAGAAGGATAGCCTTAAGGAAGGAACAAAAAGCTTTCTTAAATGATGTTACAATTACTGCTTTTGGCTTCCTCGCTTAGGAGTAGCTCTGGCACTCAGGCACTGAGAGATTCCTGTTGTTACAACACGGGATCAATGAACATCGCTCATCCCTCCTCTCCCACACTCAGTTAAGCACCAGTTACTGAAGGTTGAGTTTCCCTCCCCCAGCACAAGCTTTAGGTGATATAAGCCATTGTTATCTATCCTCATGGGTTTCATGCAAAAAATATCCACATTTTTTTGAAAAAAACCACTTTGTGGGAGTAGCACAATGCACATCGGGTACATCACCATAATGCAATCAGAGCAGTATTTTGTTTGACAGTTTAGAACATAAAATTATATTGGATGAAGGGAGAAAGGTTTTCATGCAATAATAAATGCTACAATCCTAAAATAATCACTCAGTTTGAATACATCTTTAAAACATATACTGGTTTATTTTTACTGGTATAGAGGGAATTCTTACTCTGTGCTAGATAATGTCAGGTGCTCAGAATAATAATTTTTCATTTTCTCCTTCTACTCCCACTTTCCACCCAGCAGTAACATATCCCATTATCTGTTTCACGCTAATTAGCAACAACAAAAAACCCAGCTATTTTAACACAGATCCTCTTTTTATGTTACACCATGTAAATTGGATGGGCAACATAATTGAAAGGGGGAAAAAGAGGGGGAAAAAAAAAACCTTTAGAAAGATTAGAAAAATTACTTTAAATTCTGAGTGGAGGCAAATTTCATGAAATCACAAAGGTTGAAAAAGACATCAAAGATCATCGAGTCCAACCTTTGACCGAGTCCATCCTCTCACCACATGTGAAAAGGGTATATTGGTTAGTATTGCCTTGCAAAATCAAATTATTTGCCTAATTACATGAAAAAGTGCTATCTATGCAGATAAAGACCAAGAGAAAAGCCTAATTATTAATTAACACATCTCCTTGAATCTTGTACTTCAGAGAAACATTAAAAGGAGTGTTCTATCAGACCTGCCAAACAGTACGAGTAGCACAGTTAAAATTTAAAAAAAAAAAAAATCTTAGCAAAATTTCTCTTCAGAATCCAGAAACTTTTATAATCACAGGTACTTTTGGAAAGGTAAATAAGAAAATACAGAGTCAGAGCAGTGTGGGAGGCTCAGCAGCTTCTTTTGGGAAGACATTTCTCCTGAGTTTGCCCTCTGGCACATCCTCCACCACTGCAGACTCACAGGCAGCTGGTTAGAGCCAAACCTCCACAGTTGTGCTGTTGGTGACCATTATCACCCTCCAAATCATTCACACTCACTATGAAATTCTACATACTTCTTTTTTCCCCCCAAATTCTACAACCACAAGTGGTGCAGTGCTGCTGCATACTCACTTTTATGGGGGGGCTTTCTAGCAAGCTGGCTATTCATTAGTAGAACACATGTTAACTAATATTTTCAATTAACTTCCAAAGTCCCAGCAGTTTGGGAGTGCTGGCTCTGCCCTGGCCTTGGCTGCTCTGCAGCAGTAAGCAGAAGGCTGGTCTGGCAGGGAAAAAAGGAAAAAAGCCTCTATCTTGTGGTCAGATCCAGCAAACCACTTCAGAAGTGATGCTCTGCTTAGAGAGGACAGATAAAAGTAGGGGTATCAGCCCTAAAGAAGACACAAATGCAGTGACTATTCAAATTACAAGAAAAAATACCCTGTCAAAAGGAACATAATCCAGAATAACATACAGAAACAAAGGCAGCTGGGCTTTAATAGACCCAGTGCCTACCAGCAGATAGACTCCCAACCCTCAAACTGCCAAAAAAGCTGAAGAGAAATTCAGTAAAATATTTCAAGGGGGGAGGGAGAGGGGAAAATATTACCAGTACAAACCCATTCAACAGTTCTTTAAGAGCATCTCTGTTCACATCAGCATCCAAAAGCAGAGCATCAGAGCGGGGCCAGCCTGTTCAGTGCACACGGAAAGGACTATTAAAAGCACTCTCCCTCATGCTGTTATTAACCCACATCCACTGGCATTCACGAGCCAAGGAGGCTGCTGAAGGGCCATTCATCAAAAATAATCCCCAAAATGAGGAAAAAAGGAAAAGAGCCGTTTTAAAGGTAAACAGCATTTATTGCTTCGGTTTAAAGGTGGCGTCCTTCGGGTCGTGCTGCCTGCGGAGGTCGCTGTACGTGCTCCAGCACAGAGTTAACAAACAGCTCTGAACACAGGACAGGCAGCTCGATCAAGAGGCAATTTCCCTTCGCACTCATTAACTAGAAAAAGAAGTTAATGTTTTCCCAGTGATGAAAAATTAGGATGCCAGACTTAGAGACCTGCTCCAACTGTTCCCTGCAATATCGATCACCAACTACCCTTGCAATCCCCATGAATTTATCTAATGCACTGTTCTAACTTCCCCCCTATGTCTCCTAAACTCCCACAATGTAACCAGTATTCTCAGCTCCCTCTGATACCCAGAAATTACCACTAATTAAGAGGTGGCATAAAGTGTGACTGATTCAGAGACACATCCTGAATGGTCAGAAAAGTTAGATACAGTCAGGAACTGCTGAACCCACACCACAGTTTCTCTGTCACTGATACCAATTTGAGTATGATTTCTACAGCCAGACACAATTTTCCTTCAAATTAGGTAAATGAGATTTGAGATTTCTACTCCCGTGTTAAAACTGATCAGAAATGCATGATGGGGTCAAAAATCACAGGAGAGTTGTTGACAATTGAGAAGGGGGAAAAAACCCTCAGCACTTCAAGGCTGCAGTGAGAACCAAGACTAAAAATGTTGTCAGTGCCACGACCAACGCCTTTGTCCATGATACAGCAGAGCAGGAAAGGATCAGCTGAGGTTTCAAAGGCTGATGATCTCCACTATCTACGTTTTTCTGTCCTCTTTCACACCATCCACTGAGTATTCTCTGAGTGTAAGGAGGGAGGCATTGCACAGTACTGCCCAACATCAGCATGTTCTGTGCTGGCTGCCAAGGAGCAAAAATTAGACACTGAAAGATGCCAGTGATGTCTTTATCTGCTACCCTAAAAAAGATCCAAGAACATCATTTAGAGCATTCATAACTTTGGAACTATCAGCAGGCCGTGCAGATGGGTTTAAAGAGAAGATTTTTTTTTTTCTCAGGGACCAAGGAGGGCATTCCAACAAACATAACAAGCTTTCAGATGTGTTTTCCCTTGTTCCCCCTCACTGTGGCATGACATGAACAGACAGGTGGCTTTATAAGGCATTTGAACTAGAAGGGCAGAGAAGGGCTGTGTTGGAGGAAATCAGCCTTCTCCACGAGAGCTTTTCTGGCACATCGTGTTCCTGCACTGGGTCAGCATGGCTGCTTACAAAAACACAGTTCATGCTCTGAAGGCAATGAGCACTTACTCATAGCTGGGGGTTTACAGGCAGCTGACACTTCCCAAAGCCAATCTAGTTGCAGGAATTAAAACTTTTTTCAAGATGCAGCACATTTACCACCAGATTATTAAGGTGCAACATCAGCACCAACATTAATCTACACTTTTTATAGTGTCCAAACAGTAGATGGACGTGAAACATCTACGACCTGAAGTGCTGAAAGAAATTCATTTGCTTAGGACACTGTGCAACACCACCTTGAGTTCAGCTACCATCAAGTTTTGTGGCCAGCACACTTCACACGAGAACCGCAGCTCACCTGTTTTCACAGAAGGTGCTGCATCAGCACTGATTGTTCATTCACTCTGTGAATTAATTCTAGATCAAATGAGCTTCACAGTTAGCACTTAGAACAGCTGCTCTTCTTCCCTAAGCAGCTGGCAGACAAAGGATACCCTGTCATAACTCACCTCCACATTACAAGCCACCAGCGCTGCTGAAGGTTGAAAGCTGAATTTGTGTTCAGCAGTAGCTGTTGGTACAGCTCTTGTGCCACAAGAACTGTCCTCTCTACCACCGTTCTAACAGCTATTTTGGTGGATAATATAGTCCTAAAAAACAGAATAAGGCAAAGGGCAACAGCAGCCAGCATTTTGAACTGCCTGCCTCTGCAGCAATGCTCCGAGGTGGACCTCCACCCACCTTGTGCCTTCAAGGCACCTCAGTGGAATAAACTCCTGAAATGTGAAGTTGCTCCCTGCTGCAAAGCGCATCAGTCAAACTTTTCTATTTGTTCCTTCGTTTACAAAAAGAAGAGAATAGTACCAGCTACACCAACTGCACAGCAGTGTTGAAAGGATTAATTAGCTAATATCTTCACAGTCCTAAGCATGCAGAACATCACAGATGCACAGTGTAATTACTATTATTAGGTGGCTGATTTCTTTGACTCATTGGGACAACACACATTTTATCTGTCATTTTTTCGTGGCACAGAAGTCTGCCGCCAAATATCCTCAGCTAAAAAGGAACCCAAATAACATGGCCTAAAATAGCCTTTTAGGGTTTTTTTGATTTTTTTTCAAGCATCTATCATTTCTCATTAGCAATCAGAGATAGAAATCATGAGCTGCTGATAGCCACAAACCCTTAAAGCTGGCCACAGGTGAAGACTGACAAAGGCTACTGACCTACTTGCTAAGGGCAGTAACCTCTTAAAAACCATGTCCAAAACTAAACTGTGCTGGATCTGCTTTCCCTGACTGCTAGAAATGTTCATAAAGGCATTAGATGCTGGCCAAGTCAGCTCTAGATATATTAGTTTGATAGAAAGTTCTCTTCCTTAGGGTGTAGCGATGTGGCTGGGATCAGTAAGGGCACTAAAACATCAACCAGACACTGTATATTGGTCACACATTTTGAAGAATGCATTAAAATTAGGATTTCCCTTCTTCTTGGTACATTACATGTATAGTCTAAGAGCTCTGAGACCTCCTGCTTTCCTGAAAGAAACCAGAGAACAGAGGAAAGTCATCATGCCCAAATGGAGATTGTAGCCACTGTAGACTCAAAAGATAAGTCAAACTACAAGAAAGGGGATGAGAATTCGGTTTTTGTGGAAAATCTGGGGGAAAACTTTGGCAGCAAAGGAGCCAAGAGGAGTGTGATAAAACTGAAAGCTGTACTTGCATCCCCGTGTCCAGTATGATGCTAATTCAATGTTAGTAACTTCATACTGAGAAACACAGAGGATTCCAGGATGTTGATATTCTCTCTCAACTGTAAAACTCAGTGCTTTCCATAGAAATTTAGGTCAGTACACAATCACAGACACAAGCCTGATGAACACATTAAGCAACAGTTTAATGCAATGCTAAACCAAACAGCTGAAGAAATACAGCATGTAGAGATGTCATCAAAGGTCAGAGTAAATTCACTCTCCTGTAGATTTGCAGTTGGATATATAGCACCATGAATCATTGGTGTTCTGTAAGAAAAGCACAGTAACAGACTCACAGAATCCCAGAGTGGGCCAGACTGGAAGGGACCACAGTGGGCATCTGGTGCCACCTCCCTGCTCCAGCAGGGCCAGCCCAGAGCACACGGCACAGGAGTGTGTCCAGACAGCTCTGGAATAGCCCCAGGGAGGAGACTTCACACACTTTAGACAACCTGTTCAGGGCTGGGTCACTGCCCAGCCAAGTTCTTCCTCCTGTCCAGCTGCAACTTCCTGGGCATCAGTTCCTGCCCGTTCCTCCTGTGCCATTGCTGGGCCCCCCCGAGCAGAGCCTGCTCCATCCTCTGCCCCCTCCCTGCAGCCCCTGCAGACATGGCTGAGGGCCCCTCTCAGGGTCTGCTCTGGAGGCTGAACAGCCCCAGCTCCCTCAGCCTTTGCTGCTCCCAGAGCTGCTCCATCCCTTGGGCATCTCCGCAGCCTGCGCTGGCCCCGCTCCAGGAGCTCCCTGTCCCTGCTGTGCTGAGGAACCCGAGCTGGGCCCAGCCCTGCAGATGTGCCTGCCCAGGGCTGGGCAGAGGGGCAGGATCCCCTCCCTGCCCTGCTGCCAACGCTCTCCTGGTGCCCCCCAGGATCCCACTGCCCTCCCTGTCCCCAGGACACACGGCTGGGCAGGGACAGCTGGTTGCCCACCAGGAGCTACTCAAAGTAATGCAACAGCCCCAGGAACGCACCTACTGAAATTGGGCTTGGGTCCTTACATTAGTTATAGTCCAGCTCAACAAACACTTATGAGGTCGAGGGACTGACAGGGAATCTCCAAGGAATGTCACCTGGCAGACTTTCTTTCCCCCAGAACAAGCAGCAGCCCCAGGTAAGGTGGAATTCTACGGCAGGGTCGCAGACGGTGTCTCCGGTAGCAGCCAGCTGGGATCATTTAAATCAACTTTAAGGATAACACCGCAGTGCAAAGTAGGAAAGCACAGCACTGCTCTCACAGCTTCTTGCTTTGCCCAATCTGTCAGCCCCAGAAAGCTGCTCGCAGAGCCTATCACTCACAGCTCAAATTCCACCTCTGCATGATTAGCTGGCATTAGCGAAAGCAAATCAATGGCTTGATTGCAGATTTGCCAAACAGAATGGCAATATGCATGCATTAGAATGATTAGGCAATTTGCAACTTCATTACCTCCTTTAGAGACACGTGAGCTATTACCCTAAAAGTGTCACACAGATTTTAAATAGTATTGAAATATAGAGCTGCCCTATTTATTCCCCGCAGAAGTCAACATGATGATCAACAGCTGACACACTGAGGCAAAGCCTGTCCTGCCAGGCCCCTATGATGGCCTTGACCACACTACCATTAACCTGTTTTAAAGTAAAAATTCTGAAGGATTTTGAAAACGCTTTCAATAGCACTATCAAACCCAGTGTTAAGACTCTTTCAGTGTTTGCACCTCGTAGGAACAGCAGGTTCAATCAGTGCTTGACATAATATCATTCCACAGTGAAGGTGAGCACGACCCACAGCTGAGTGCTCCAGTGGAGTGCACAGGTGGGATTCCCAAGGCAGGGAACCTCAAGAGAGCAGCAGGTGTGCTCCTCTGTGACTGTCCCACTGCTCCAGGGGCCCTGGCATCACAGGTACGAGGCCATGCAAGCAGAACCCCACAATGACAAGGATGACTGACTGCTCGTCCGGCACTGGAGGTGTCACAGAGGTTGAGGTGATAAAGTAAAAAAGGCATCAGAGAGTCCCTTTTGAAGGGAACATAAGGCCTCATATGCAGACCAGAGCACTCCTTAGGGAAGAAGTCTCCTGGCTCCCCTGGTCTTGGGTTAAAGATATGAAGAGAAAGCTTGCTACTCTGGTACAGCCCTCAGATTATTCTCCATGGGATAATGAAGTTGTATGAGGGCAATCAAGAGAGACTTTGGGGCCTTGGAACAACTGGTTAAAGGATCAAGAGCAGAAGTAATGCTCTTCTCTATCCTTCCAGTTTCTGGGAAAGATGAGGAAAGAAACAGGATCAATACCTGGCTCTGAGCCTGGTGTCACTGGCAGATTTTTGGCTTCTTTGATCACGGCTTGGTTTTACGCAAAAGCAGTTCAGTTTTGGGGCCCCCAAAACTACAAGAAGGACATGGAGGTGCTAGAGTGAGTTTGGAGAAGGTCAACAGAGCTGGGGAAGGGGCTGGAGCAGCAGATGGAGCTGGGGGGGCTCAGCCTGGAGAAAAGGAGGCTCAGGGGGGACCTTCTGGCTCTGCAAGTCCCTGACAGGAGGGGGGAGCCGGGGGGGGGTCGGGCTCTGCTCCCAGGGAACAAGGGACAGGAGGAGAGGGAACGGCCTCCAGCTGTGCCAGGGGAGGTTTAAATTAGATAGTAGGAAAAGTTCCTTCACTTGGAAGGGTTGTAAAGCATTGGAACAGGCTGCCCAGGGCAGTGGTGGAGGCACCATTCCTGGAGGGATTTAAAAGACATGTAGACGTGGCACCTGGGGACCTCATTTAATGGTGGGCTCAGCAATGTTGTCTTAACAGTTGGACTTCATGATCTTAAAGGTTTCTTCTTTCCTAAATGCTTCTATGATTCTCCCAGGGCCAAAGGGCAGCACAAACACCAATGGAGTAAGAAAATGGGTGTGTCAGAGTCTCCTTGATCACCAGCAAACAAAATTACACACAGCAGGAGACGGGCATCCCAAGAAACGGCCCATTAGGAATCTCATCCTCAGCTCATGGCTGAATGGAAACAAACTACACGGCTACAGACAGACCAGTATTTTCAGCTAAATCACTGAAGTTTTTGGAAACCAAAAGTAGTTTTTGCAGACAGAAAATTATTATTCTTACTCAGCACTTGTGAGGTGAAAATTAGCAGTTATGTGCCACTCCAACCACTGTGTGATTGTTTAGAAGAAACCTCTGGCTTCTACTTTATGTAAAATCCATGCCAGAATTGAGACAAAAGTGGAATCAGTCTGCAGTCTGAACAGTAACCTGCATTTTATTCAACCACTGTGCTTACAATTTTAATGACAGCTCTTCTGTGCATCATCTTTAAGCTGTTGTTCCACAAACACAAGGGAAATGCCCTATGTGCCATCAAATGTAGCAGCCCCCTTGCCTGCTACCCTGAAACTTCATACTGTCTGCTGTAAAAGTAACTACAATTACTGCTTTAACACTTAAATGCAAAGTAAAAGCATTCTTCTAGATTAAATAATTTAATGGCGAGAAAATTTCCCCGCATCTAGAACAACCTGCAAATACCACACCTTTGGCAGGCAAACAGTGAAACCTCTTTGTATAGCCTTGTCTAAAATACCTATGCACATGCACATGCAAACCCAAGAATACAAAGCAGGGTATGTCCTCCATTTAAACATCTACCAATGTGCTTGCTGCTGAAGAATAACTTATTTGAAAAAAAATAAACCAAACCCAAAAAAAGTTTCCAGAAAATCTTCTTAAAAGCAAGAGTAATATGTATTATTCAAGTTCTACTACTAGAGTTCATTTATGCCTACCTGTAAATAAAAGATTGTAATCTAGTTTGTTGCAATTAGGTATCATTATACTGTTCTATTTTATGATTTTATTCATTAATGAACTGAAGCGATTTCAGATATCAATAATTACAGGGTCTGGTAATTTTAACAAAAAGCTCCACAATATAATGATAATTCAATAATTCAAGCTAATAAACCCTCACCCAAATCCCTCTCTCAAATATAAATTACCAATTAAGTACCACGAGGAAGATTTAAATCAGAAGCCTTATGAAATCTATTTTAATATTTACAAGCAAGAACACTGCCTACAGCAGATACAGATGCTCTGGTGGTTTGTCCTAGAAGCTGATCCACACAATATTGCCACAGGCAGCCAAGGTGGCCAAAAAGCAGATTACCACATACACCAAACCCACCTCACACTCCTGTGTAACCATATTAGGCTGATGAAGTTGGACTGAAGAAGCTGCAAGATGAACCCCAGCATTGGGCCTGGCTGTGCTTTACTAATTTGCAATGAATTTCCTAGCAAAAGTCAAATTTCACAGCCCTTCTGCAGCGTCACAGTTGGGTTACAACAATTGTTTTCAAATCAGCAGTAAAGGAAAGCAGTGCCTTGAACCCTAATACTTGGGGGCTTGTTGAAAAAATTAAGAAAACAGCTAGTACAATTGTTCTTTTTAATCTGTTTGACAGCTTAAAACATCAAAAAGAGTAAAAGCATGTGAAAGGTCTGTGGTTTGCAACTGCATTTAATTCCAGCACAGAACTGTCAGGTTGAACACACGTGCACAACTTCTCTATTACACAGGATTTACTCAACCAAGATATTGATACTTCAAGGTCAGTTCACACTGCATCATACACTGACATCTACTCCTCTTGTAATACCCCATTTCACTGTGTCTTCTAAGATTTCAGACCCACGAGTTCTGTCTCTCAGACCAGCCAACTGCTACACCCAAGCAGATGTTAAAAACAGTCACTGAGAATACAAAAATGTTGTTATTATTTGTTACCGAGGTGCGAAATAGGCTTCTTAAAATGCACCAAACATTAATTAAGACTATTGGAAGAATTAGGCAGTTACTGCTGTGGGTGTGGATGCAAACAAGAAACAAAGAAGCCCAATAAAATCAAATACTTGTAGTATGACCTTAGGAGACAGAGAGCTGCCTCAGGCACCAGCTGGAACATCTGCAGCATCATCTGTGGCACAACTGTATAACTGCTGTGGTAAATAAGCTCTAGGGAAACACCTGTGGAGAAATGAATGGTAAGTTCAAAGAAACTGGCAAATAAGGTTTCTAGTTGCAGTTGTTTAGAACTGCAAATTTGGCATATTGTGACGGTGAAACCTCCAATATCATAAAACAAACTTGGAACAGGCGACGGACACGTCTTACAGACGGGCTGACCTGAAATCTGAAGTGCCAGGGAGAGCAGGGATGCTCTGTCAAGGTTGGGGTTTAAAAAACCAAAAAATTGAAGGGGTACTTAAATCAAATACTAAGTCAATTAAAAAAGTTATAAGTGTATGGAATGTAATGGTCTGAAAAAAACCCATAAGCACAGAAGGTCTGACAGTTCTCCTGTGCAATGTACAAAGAAAGCTTTTAGAAAACATTTGGAGAGTTGGTTTTTGGTTGATTTTTTTGTTGGTTTTTGTTGTGTTGTTTTTTTTTTTTTTGTGGAATTAAAGGTGTTTATGAACACTTTAATTATTTGGTTTTATACAGCTGTAGAAGTATTGGTTGGAAGGAACATCTCTAAGCCAACCTCCAGCACAGCAACACCAATCTAGGCCTTTTGTTGCCTTTTTCTGCAGAAGTCCCTTTCCCTTGGCTCTGCCAGAACAAGTCAGTCTTGGACTGGGAGAATCTCTTGGATTTTGTCTCCTGGCACAGAGAGAGAAAGAGCAAAGCATCAAGCACAAATTTGCTTTTCTCACTGTAGTGTATGGAAGATTTCAATCAACTGCTACCATCACATCTTTGAACTGATGAAATGCTTGCTTCCAAAAATAACCTTCGCATCTCATATTTAAGGTTTGCCTTTGTTGCAAGCACTTTGGTAATGGGTCTGTGATTGTTTCAGACGTTTTTGAATAAAACAAAGTAATGTTCACGTGCTTTCAATGAACTTACTGAAGCTGAACGTTTCCATTTGTCGCAGGTCATACAAAGGAAACGTTCTGATAAATTTTTCAAATGTACATGTAGAAATTGCAGTGAGGTGTTATTAGTTCTTATCTCCTAATTAAAATAATGAATTAAAATAAACTTTTTTTTCCCCCAGAATCCTAGAGCTCTTACTAACTCCATACCACGGAGAACAGCAGAATAGGACAGGCTGATGGATTAAAAAAAGCATAATTTTTTAATGAACACACAAGTAACTGTAGTCAAAGAGAAGTTAGAAAACATGTACTTGATATCAACCAGAGAAGTCTTCAAATGTTTCTCTCTTGTGAAACTACTCCAAGTGGTAGTCAATGACTTATTAAAGAAACAGACCCATCTAGTGGTAACACTAGTTTTATGCTAATGCCTGTGGTAGGAACAAGCACAGAAGATCGGGGATAAATGAATTATACCATCAGAAAGAGCACTGGTAATCAAAGTTTCACTTTAAGTCAAGTAGAGAGAACTTTTCCTCCAGTGAAAATGCTGAACAAGCCTTTCCAAATAATTTGGTTTACAAAATATTAGCACTTATCTTCAGAAAAGACGGAGCCTCACTACTCAAACTTGTCAGTCAGTATCAATGTCAGATTATGGCAGGGAAAGCTCAAATGCATGAGGCAAGGATACTGCTGGAACACTCTTCAGAAACCATAATTTGAGTTCAAAATATCCTAAACTGCTTCAATAAGTTGGTTTTTATAATGTAATGACTTTGAATACATCTGTGCCTAAACAACCTTCGGTGTTGAGCAACAGTATGTTTTGCTCATTTGATCTAACTGTCATTGCATATGACAATTCCGAGTGGGAATGATCCCAGGGGACAAGAGGAAAAAAAAACCAAAAACACAAAGTGCCAAAATCTGAAAGCCATGCAATTTTAGGCTTGTCAGAGCATTCCTAGTAAAAAGTGCTAGAAAAGCTAATAAGGGCTCATCTAATAATGAATTGAAAATGACAGTAAAATTAGCATCACTGGTCACGATTTCATGGTAAATAGATCTTGTCAAAATAAATCATTATGCAGTTTTTCAGTGGGGATCTCAGACTTGGGTACTTAGCGCCTCGGGCCATCTTGATGAGAAAACAAAAGCACTGCCACAACATAATAAATGGGCTAAAACCTGTGATGGGCCTCAAAAGGCAGCTGTGAAGGAAGACAAAGAAGCACAAGTTGCCTCAGGGAACCAGATTCCCACCTTGTACTAACTCCTCCTCTGCTCCCAACTCTGCCAAGGCAGTGGAGAAAAGTCAAAATTATCAAAAGATAACAAACAAAACAGACAAGAATGCACACACACACATGCACATACAGACTTCAAAAGGAAAGGAGGGCTCTGGCCTCACCTGGAATGGCAGCCAGGTTCCCAAATGTAACTCAATCCTGAAACCCCTACAGATGCAGGAACCAGAGGGCAAAAAGGAATTGGGAAGAAACAGGGATGGAGGGGTGTAAATGGGGCAGCACAGAGAGCAGCCAGCAGTGGCTTCAACACAGAGCAATTGGTGAAGCAAGGTCTTACTTGGCCTGAGGGAGAGAAAAATCAAAGGGGAAGGAAGCAGCAGCAAATCCATGTCTCCATCCATGACTCTTCCTCCCCTGGATCTCCATCACTGTGCACAGGTCTGCTTCACTGGCAACACAGAACTGACTTTTTCTGCCTTGCAAAGAGAACCAGAATTTGTGGATCATCTCTCACACAGCACAGCAAAATCCTCCAAGGAAGAATTCAGAGCAATCCTGACAGTATGGCAGGAAAAGGACTTCTCCACATTTATAATCTCTGAACCACACGTTTTCCCTCTTCCTCAGAATCCATCAGCCTTGGGTCTGTGCAGTTTGGAAGTGCAAAAAACAAAAGCCCTTTGCTATCCCCATTTTCTATCAAAACACCCCTCCCTCTTCTAATGTGCACCATGACAATTGTTAGTTACCACTTTGCTGTTCTTTACTGATCTGACAGTATTTGG
This sequence comes from Neopelma chrysocephalum, assembly GCF_003984885.1. Classification (NCBI taxonomy): domain Eukaryota; kingdom Metazoa; phylum Chordata; class Aves; order Passeriformes; family Pipridae; genus Neopelma; species Neopelma chrysocephalum. The sequence goes on from NW_020897751.1 coordinate 2,181,894, forward strand.
TGACGTCTCAGATCTAGAAAATGCCCAAAACCCTGGGCCCCCAACACAAGAAGGATGTGGACCTGCTGCAGTGAGTCCAGAGGAGGCCACTAAAGTTGATCCCGGGGCTGGAGCCCCTCTGCTCTGGAGTCAGGCTGGGAGAGCTGGGGGAGTTCACCTGGAGAAGAGAAGGCTCCAGGGAGACCTGAGAGCCCCTTCCAGTGCCTAAAGGGGCTCCAGGAGAGCTGGAGAGGAACTGGGGACAAGGGATGGAGGGACAGGACAAGGAGAAATGGCTTCCCACTGCCAGAAGGCAGGGTTAGATGGGATATTGGGAAAGAATTGTTCCCTGTGAGGGTGGGGAGGCCCTGGCACAGGTTGCCCAGAGAAGCTGTGGCTGCCCCTGGATCCCTGGAAGTGTCCAAGGCCAGGCTGGAGCAACCTGGGCTAGTGGAAGGTTTCCCTGCCCATGGCAGGGGGTGGAATGGGATGAGCTTTAAAATTCCTTCCAATCCAAAGCATTCCACCATTCTAGCAATAGCCTAACCTGGGGATGTGAAGCAGAAGCTGCATTCCAGGTGAGCAGCATCCACGCTCCTGCTGGATGCTGTGGATTCCTGAATGTGAGCCCAGACAGCTCCTCACAGGGCCCACAACACCGTGCACTCGGTTCTGATGCCAACAGAGCAGAAAACCTTTTTGAAGTGGGGGCTGTCTCACAACCAAGTAGCTCCAGATTAAATATAAACACACTGATTTAAATGCAGCGAGCACACACGTGTCCCTGCTGGTGGCAGCCACACAGCTCTCAGCTCTGCCCTCCCCGATTCTCCCAGCAAGGGAGCAGAATTGTGCCTTTCTCTGAGGCTCCCCTCGCTGTTCATGCATTCCACAAGCCCTTTGATTTGCTGTGATGAGCATGCCCAAAAAGCACAAGACCTAAGGACTCAAATCACAAATAACAAATTGGTACCCAGTTCAAGGACTCTGCATTCTGTATCACTCTGGCTGCTGTGAAGTTACAAATTTAATTACTGGAGGAAGGGGAGGGAACCACACCCCCAATCAATTGGAACTTTTCTTTAGAAGATGTGGCTTCTCCTAGAGAGCCTCTCCCCAGGCAAAGACAGCAGTAAGGAAGTCAGTCTCAACTCCAGAGTGCTCCTTTGGTCCCTGGGACTTTCTAAAAAGAAGAGGGAAAAGCCTATAGCAAAGTCATTTGAGAGCAATAAGAGAAAGGCTCCTGTAAAAAGCTATCTGACAAATAATTGCTCTGCTATAGAAATATTCCAGCAGAGTCCTGGAGATAAATTAAGTCCTCAAATGATGCCCAAAGGAAAATAAAAGTGAAACTGAGAAACTGAAAGTAGAACACGGATTGCAATCACACCTTTTAGCAAAGACTGCTGAAATCTATTGCCAAGACTACTATTTCTATTCTTTTTTCTCTCAATTAAAATGGTGCAAGGCACCACCACTGGGGTCAGCAGGGCTGTTTTATCCATTCCTACACAGCTAATTCTCACTGTGCAAAACAGGGACATGAATCCCTATGCCATAGGAGTCTTAAATAACTAATTTGAGACTGAACTTACAAACTTGCATAAAACAACATCTGAGTTGTCAAACCTGGATGTATTGCTTTTTTATTCAGTGTTACTTCCAAGTTAATTTTTAAGCATCTTTTCTAGCAATACCCATGGACAAGTGGCCAGTATTGTTATATTTATGTGCTATTTTCTGTGCCAAGGGATGCAACAACTATGGAGAGGTGAACTGGACCATTATGCCAACAAGCAGCCATCAAGGACCAAACTTAAATTAGTCTGGATTATAATAAGATCACTTAAATTTCTGTGAAGAGACAAGTTTTTAGTGCAGACCTTTAATATTTCAGAGCAAATTGGATTTATTTCCTTCATGTACTTCGCGTGAAACAGAACCAGCAGGAAAAGAAATTAATAAAAAAGGAATGCAGTAGGATAAACAGGAGTGACATTAATACAGGATGATAACACAAACTTTCTCATACCTACGATTATGCATTATAGAGTTAAATGAAAAATGGATTTAACATGACTGTACATGGTGCTCCACTGGGACTCCTGCATAGCTTTGGAAGCAAGAGGATGGGTCTGATTAAATCAAGTCAAAAGCTGAAGCAGTTAAATGACAATAAAGGAAAAAACAGCTTTATAATTCAGTGCAAGAACAACTAAGCTGCTGAAGGAAACCGCTGAGCTGCAAATTGATTGGCATAAGCTGGTGAAAACCACTTCTGGGTCACTCAGCTCCTGCTTTAGGAGTTTTGAAGCACATTTGCTGTCTGACTGTAGCTGTTCACATACAGGGCATCCGAGTGGCTCCGATGCTAACGCTGCTTTAAGTGCCTAGATGCACATATTTTGGGAATTCAATGCAGGAAAGCAGCAGCACGAACATGACAAAAGCCATCTCCTGGCACAGCTGCTATTAACGTGGAAAATCAGCAGAATAGTAACAAACTGTGGCAGGCACAAACTCACCCAGCACATCAACCCTGGGAGAGGGTTCTCAGGCACCATCTGACCTTCATGCTCAAGCACAGCACAACACGTGGCAGAACATGTTGGCCACCAAGCTACAGCTGCTCCTCACAGGTGAGGAAACAGAAAGGCTTTGGAAGCTGGGAAACTACAGTTGTTGCTGTACAAATTTCATACATTAGAAAAAAACTGTTCCCTGTGAGGGTGGGGAGGCCCTGGCACGGGTTGCCCAGAGAAGCTGGGGCTGCCCCTGGATCCCTGGAAGTGTCCAAGGCCAGGTTGGACAGGGCTTGGAGCAACCTGGGCTAGTGGAAAGTGTCCCTGTCCATGGCAGGGGGTGGAACAAGATGGGCTTTATATCCCTTCCAACCCAAGGCATTCCATGATTTTATGGTATCTGTAGACATACATACACAGGTTATTTATTTCCACACACATTGTAAGTCAAGGGCACCACAGGCACTGGGAAGAGCTGCTTTCAGTTGTTCCTTTTATTTTCCTTTTGCCTGTACAGCAACTGCTGCTGTGCTGATGGATTCAATAATTTTATTTTGATGTGCATGGAGGGTTGCTTCATAAAATCTGAGAACTCAAGTCACAAGGGTAACAGCATAGCAGATGCCAAGTTTTGGAGCTTGATTATTTTTTTAAATATACTGATCAATTGTTATAAAGCAATATCTGATTTATAGTAACTTAAAAAATACTATATTCGATATTTTTATAAGCTCTGCAAGCAGACTCAACAAACAGAAATCAGGCCATATGATGTTTCTACAGATAAGCAAAGGGTTCACTTTGATTGTCCTCTGTGTTTTGGTACACCAAGAGGATGAAGAGATGGCATTGATGCACAGAGAACTGTTTTCTTCCTCAGGTATTGAGCTGATATCCAGATTAAATATGAATTCTGGGTGCAGCAAGGTGTAGATGCAGCTGTAAGGAATTTTGCTGTGAAAGCAAATCAAGCCCGTTGAGAAACAGATAAAGAATAAGTGCAGCATCTTCTCAATTTTGCCTTGAGCCTGTTGCCAGCTCCAGCACTGCCCCTCCATGGGCCACCCCTAGGAAGCCATGGAAGCATGAGCTGGAGAGGGCACAGGACCAAGAAGCCTTTTTTAAAGCACACATGCCATCACCTGCACTGCTGCAGCTCGAGCTCTGCCAGAGCCATTATATCAGTGCTTATTTATTGCCATTTGATCTCGGAGAGAAGGATTAAATGGGCTGGTATTTATCACCATCCTAAGGATTTAATGACACTCAGCAGAAAAGCTGAACTGAAAAGGTCCTGGGGAACGCAGAGCAAAAAGTGTTGTGATGTAATTTGGATATTTGTTTTAGTCCTACTTAACTTTGCCGAAGCACAAAACCAGATTTCAGTCTGTCTGAAAGATTCATAGGCACACAGAACCTTGAAAGGCATTACTTCAGGATCCTTAATTTTTAAGAGATTTCCAGAAAGCTTCTTGAGAGAGCACACATTTGTGTACCCAGAGAACAGTGTGAGCGGATCTAAGACCAGGGATGGCTTGGAAGCAGAAATTCTGTATATTCCTCACAAAGAAAGATTGCTGCTCTCCTCCCCACCCTTTTCCTTCCTGCTCCTGTAGGAGCCAGTAGGTAAAAATACACCTGTACAAGCTCACATCTGGATTTGCCTCTGGGCTCTTAGTGACAGGCAAAGCCCCAGGCAGGAGCAGCTCAGAACTCCCAAGGCTGAGCAGCCTCTTCAGGTGAGAATTACTGTCCTTACAGTTCCCCCAGGCTTAGATTTTTACTTTGCAATGGGATCAAGCTTTACCCTAATAAAGGGAGGTGTCATTCCAGGGAAGGCATCTCTCCTTAGGATCACATCCTGGTTTTAGAATTTTCTCTGCCTCTTGTCGAGCTGATTTGCCCAGATTTGTGCACATACAGATACACATCGTGTCAATTGAATCCATGTGGTTTGTCCAGAGTTCTTTCCCTTCTTTTCTTGGCTAAACAAGGGATAATGCTACAGTATAAGTAGTGGGTCACAAGGACAACAGGGAAGAAGAACAAACACCACAGCACCATTTTTTCCTCTTCTTCCTTTTTTAGGCAAAAAACAAACAAGCACAAAACAAACAAACAAACAAACAAACAAGAAAACCAAACCTCCAACAAAACCAAACAACCTTAAAACCATTCAAGGACAAAACAATACTTCTCACTCAGTGTGACAAAAACGTGCTTCATCATCTCACCCCCAAGCTAAAGGGATAAAGTAGTCCTTCATAACTACTCGCAGACAAACTTGCTCTCTCCATCACATGCTGCTGACAACTTCACTAAAATGCTTTGGCAAATCAGGAGTATAAGAATTTACACGTACACAAGAAATTAGAATTCATATATCTAAAGTATCCTCCACTTGTTTTTTTACCAACACATGGCATTCACTCTGCTTTGCCAGTTAGATTTCCTACTGCTAGCATATTCCACACTGCTTTGGTAACTGATTTACATGTAAATGGAGTGTATTTTTTGGGAATGGTTGAGGGGTTTTGTGTGTTTGTTGGGGCTTTGTGGTGGGGTTGAGGTTGGGTTCTTTTGGATTTCAGTGATTTGTTGGGGGAGGGGGATTGTTTTGGGTTTAGTACTACAATCCTTCGGTTTTCCACCTTTGTACAGCTTCCCTGCATAGGAAGGAACTTAAGTCCCACAAAATCATTACACAGCATCAGACTTGTCATGAAGGGAGGTCCCAAGGCAGGAACTCGATTGCCTGTAACAATCCTTCCCTTCAGCACAACTCCTCAGTGCCCACTCTGATAACAGGAGATGCTTGTTCTGAAAGAATTGGTTCAATAAATGAATAAACATTCAGCACCCAAACAGGTTAAGCAATAGAGTAATGTCTTCAATAATCTAAATATAAGTAGCAGGGCTAAACTCCATTGTCCTTACACTGTCATATAAGTATCTGAACTTTCAGCTGCAATAAACTCTGGTCTAGTATTTTTCTCTAAGCAAAACTACTGCTGATCATCTTTTGGATGCATGGCATAGATCTTTACATTAAAAAACATTTAGAACAAAATTTGAGCTATTATCAGCTCGAGCATCCTTAAAACACCAGCACCACCCACAACAATCAAAGTGCTCATAAGAAATACCACACTCCCCTGAAAAAAATTTTTAAGTAACCATTTTGCATCTCAAGAAATACCATCTCACCTTTGCTCCAGGAGATTAAATGTACAGAAAGACCAGATCCCACAAAGAAAATGGGAAACACTCAGGAAGTCACCGGGAAGCAAACTCTCAACAGCCACAAATATTTATTTATCAAGATTTCCAGGAGGGAACAAGTAATTTGGATTAAAGTCTTCAGAAAGTCACTCCTTTTTACTGACCACACTGGGGATCACCCACAATTTCAGCTCCCTGCTGAAACTTTCACACTCTATTTTTCCTAACGCCAAAAACCACTGACCAAACAGAAAACCCGATACATTGGGATTGTTTGACTACAATCCATCCAAGTGAGCTGCTCTTTGTGAAACTTGAAATTTCTGCTACAAAAACCACTACAAGCATGTGCCATTTTCCAGTTCTTCCAAGAAACAATGCAGTTCACCCTCCAATCTTCCAAAAGAAATTAGTCAAACGTCACAGATATGGGTAAGGAAGTAGAGAGCCCAAGGGCACAAATAACAAAATTGAGATTATTCTTCATTCTTGCAGTTCCTCTCCCCAGAAGGTTGAGAGTCTTTTAGGGGAGACTGAAAGCAGCAGAACATTCTCCCCCCCAAAAAAGCACATCAAAAGTGAATGCACCCAACATAAGAGAGCAAACTCTCCCCTCTCTGCTCACAAGGATGGGGAGAGGCAGGGAAGGACTTAGGGCTCCTGAAAACACAGACAACACAACAAAGGCACCTCCCAAAAAGAGGCCAAACCCAAGCCAACTCTTTAAATTTTCTCCAGAAGAACTCCAGAGGAAAATATTTAAGGAAAGGAAAGTCTGCAAGTCTCCGGAGGCAGCTAAAGAAAGGACCACCAGAGCAGCATCCTGTCAAGGATTATTTGTTTATCACCTTGGACTGGGCTGAGAGCAGCTGTCAATCTCTCAGCAGCCTCCATCTGTCAGAAAGGGACGATCACATCTCTACAGCACAAAGTTATAGCTGTGTGTTCTTGCCCTGTCATCACTTCAGGGTTCCTGCTGCCTATCCTTCCGAATTTTCAATGCCAAAGAGAAGCTGACAGCTGTAATGCAGTGTCAGTCTCAAAACGTGATGTAAGCTCAGGACTATGAACTGCATGCAGAACTGAGGGTCCTAAAAGGACATCAGACTGCAGGTGGTACCCACCAGCTTAGAAAAGGAAAGTATTACCTGTTCCTTTCTATTATCTTTGCAGAATAACACCACAGGAAACAGATGGGATATGTGATTTCATCTTCACTTAAGAATCAGAAAATAAAAAAAACCCTCAAACACTAATATTATTTAACCTGCTGATTAAAGAAGGGGGGGCTCAAAACAACAGCCCCTCCTTAAAAACAAAACAAAAAAGCCCCAAAACCACAAAAATCAAACCCCAGCAACCTCACAAAAACTAGCAAGCCATCCAGATTAGTTTGTATGCCATCCTGCCTGCTCTAAGAGGGTATGAGACAATCCTGAGCACTACAAGAAAAAACTCAAATCTTTATTCCATATAAAAGCTAATAACTTCTCTCAGTGCAGTAATAAGTCTGGTGCTCTGGTAACTGATCCTGAGGTTCATATAGGCTTACAATTTATATTTGTTTTTAATTCCCTACGGTCAAGAACAGAGATCACATAAATGACAAATGAAATGGCCTGAACAACAAACTCCTGAATGCCAAGTGCAAGTGAAAACACAGACAAGACAAAAGATCCAGTTCTGTCACTTCAGTGAAAGAATTCCACCAGGGCCCCAAGCTCAAGAACAGAGACCACCATTACATATGGAAAAGGAAAAGTGCATGATCAAAGCAACATGAGGGGGGAAAAATAATAGAACCTCTCAAAACCCTGGATAAGGACCTGTGATCTGGTCTGGTACATACATTTATTGAGGTTCAGCTCAATGGGAAAAGCTCATTAGCTAATTCTTTGCCTTTGGGCACAGTTAGTTGTTTAGGCACAAAAAAATTTGCCCAAAACGTGGCTAGTTAAATTTCCAGAGAAAATCAAATGGGGAATTCCTTTTTGTTGTTTTTCTTTAGGAAGTTAGCTGGGGAAAATTCTGTAGGATCTCCTTTTGCCTGTGACCTTGGCTCAGAGTCCCCATCAAGAAAGATACCATCATTTAAAGGGTATTAAAGAAGAAAAGAAACCCAGACCATTGCCATTAGAAAGAAAACAAAACAAATACATTAAAAATAGAGTAGGAGATAGAAGATATTATAAGAAGCTATAGCTGGCAATGCTCCTTCACTACACATTTTTGTATTTGTTTGTCCTAATTACAGACACTTTCAATCTCTCTTGAACTCCTGCAATTTGTCTAATTTGTTCCAGGAGTAAATGGAAGAAATAATGAATATCAAATACTCAAGCTTTGAGGAGGCCAAATGTTCTTTTTTAAAACCAAAAAGAGAAAAAGAAGGGAATGATATTTTTAAGGAGAGCATAAACACAATATGGTCATTTTCATGTGGCTGGCCAAGGCAATTACATGGAAGAAAATGGTACTTAAATGAAATAGCAGAATGTAAAGCACTTCATTTTTTTTCTCTCATTTCCTTCCTCTACTAGCATTTTAAACCAAAAAGGGTTGTGCATCATTAACAGTCTTGGTCTTCAGATGGAGAGAGTGCTTTTATTTTGGCAACACAGCTCGTATAACCGAAGAAGCACAGGACAGAAGTCACACTAACACACATGAAAAAAGCATTTGCTTTATTTCCCTGTCCTCTTTCACATTGTAATTTCATTGATTTGCTTGCTGAATTTGTTAAGATTAACAACTCACGCAGTTAGGGGAGTCCTACACTGTCCTCTGCAATGAATTACTGGAATAATAATAATTTGTATTAAAGGAGAAAAGAAGACAAACTTTGTGCAAGAAAAATACTTTTTATTTCCAAAGAACAGAAAGGGATGGGCATTTTTACATTCTACATGCTATTCTAATTACATTTGTCAGTCTTTCATCAAGATTTTATTAACTAATAACTTTTCATAAAATTAAAAAAAACATTTAGGAGAGGAGCATAAAGCATCTCTTGAGCTACTTCACAGAACCCTGATTATAGGCAACAGATCTACCATCAGCTGAGGAAAGGAATCATTTGATAATTCACTTGTCAACCCCAGTGGTATAATTTCCAAGTTTTTTGATACAATTTTTCAAAATAGAGTTAAAAGCTATAACATCTTGTTAACAGTCACTGCCAAGTTTAGAACAAGAAGTCCAAAAAATGGGTTTATTTTTGGTATTTCTGCCAGTAGTTAATCACAAGCCCTGGAATCCAGTTTCAATTGGATGGACAGTAATATTTGCTACATGAAGAGTGATGGAAAAGAACCTTTTCTGTTCTGTAAGAGGAGGCCAAGTATGCAGATCACTGCAATTGTACTGAGTTCAAGAGAAAAATATTTAATTGGCAGATCAGTGAAGTTTCAGACCTAATTTGTTCTTTAAACTTAGTTTCCAGCTACTGCAGGTGAGAATAGGTTCCAGCATGAGTTGTATTTTCAAGACAGAAAAAGTTTAACAGGTTTCTGTTGGACCCACATGAAATCTAAAAGTACTTCTCAAATCCTAGTTTAAGATTTACTTTCCCCCATTAAAGTAACACAAATGCAATGGAACACAGCCTGTAATTATGTGAAATTCATACAGCAACAAGTGAAGTGCCAAACGAAAGAAGTCATATTTTTAGAAGTGAGAGGAATGGACAGAACAAAGAGCATTAATTGAAAATTTGGGTGAAAGCCACTCATTTGGAAGGGAAGAATAACATAAAAATGCAAATACAAGCAAATCAGCATTTTGTAAGCCAAGTGGGAACAAATGAGTTACCACCTGTACTATTTTTAGCCCGGTCTTCCTGCAGGTGACCAACCAAAGGAGAATGCTTAAAAGAAGAAATCTAAACTAAGAGACCTTCCATGGATATTTATGGGGAGAGTTTTCCAAAGACTGTAGGACAGAAAGAGCTTTCACAGGGGATGAAGACCAGCACCAGAAACCACTGAGAGGCAATGGCCCTTTACAGCACAAGGGATTATCTGCAGGATGTAAAGGATCTCTGAAGAACCCCTGGTTTCTTTTCTTCAAGACATAACAGGTCTGATTGATATATTATCAGTTAAAATATATAATATCCAAATGTAAGTTATTGACAATGGATGAGTTTAAAAAGCCTGGTCCTTAGAACATAAGTCTCCAGATGTCCCACAAAGGATCAGGTTCTTGTTGATCACGTACACAATAAAAACAAAACAAAACAAAACAAAAAAGCAGCAAAAAAACCCTCCAAAAACTAACAATAGTCATTATTTGTAACAGCAAAAGAGGACAACAAAGGACAACAGGAGAGTTCCTCAGATCTTCATTACACCCCAAATCCATGCAGGCGCATTATGCCCTTTCTCCAGCTCAACAGAAAGTTTGTATTCTATTTCTCATATATTTTTGGAATTCCAGCATAAACAGCCTTTTGAAAGACACAGAGGTAGGAACAGTCAGATATTAGTTAGAATTTATGGTGTTTGAATTCCGTGATAAAACAAGCGACAGACTGCTCGTTCCCTCAGAGGAAGCCAATTTCTTCCCTCCAACCATCAACATCTTTTATATGCTCAGCTTTGATAAGATCAATGGTTGCAACTAAATTAACAGAAAGTTGATTTTTTAGTCTGAAGCCCTTCAAATACTCTCAACTCTTTATAAATAAGCATCCTCCATGGTCTCAGGAAATTCAAACTATTAATGTGGAATAATCTACATCTCAGTACCTGTCACCAGGCAGAATTATCCCTGGTATGTTATTACTTACAACCACTCAATCAAAATTTATTTTAAAGGTTCAATATTTCAAGACAATTCACTATGTATGTCAACAAGCCCTGTGTTGAGAAACATTTTTTAAATTGCAGTACAGATTTGGGTCTTGGAAAATGCTGGCAAAAAGCAAGAAATACTTGAATCATAGAATGGTTTGGGTTAGAAGGGACCTAAGAGATCACTTAGATCAGAAAGAGTAAGAAAGACACAGTGATGTTTAGGTAAGTTTATAGACAGAGAGAACTTCACAGCATCACCTTGAAGGTGTTCAGTTCTCTGCTGTTTCATTTCCTTCAGAATTCAGAGACAATGCAGGGAACTGAGTTAGTCTTTAATTACATCCCAACAGTAATTCTTCACCTGGACAGATCCCCCTCACTTGGGAGACCTCATGTGATCCCCAGGCAGACGGACAGCTCACACAGCATATGTGAGGATTTCAGCTGCTGAACAGCAATGACAGGTGATTAGCCAATTTTAATTTGCTTAAAAACACTCTCTACCCCTCAGGGCCCCTAAATAAACCTATCAGAAGCTTAACACAGGCACCAACCTGCTGAAAGGACTTTGAGAATCACAAGTCCCCAGCTCTGGCCCCAGCCTCCCACCAAACTTAAGTAACCTCGACTCAGGGACAAAGCTTAAAATTACTTTGTTCTTAATTATTTAGCAAATCAAGTGGTATGACCCTAAACACACTCTCCTGAGTACCCAAATATAATGTTTATATTTTTCCTAATGTAATATGTTAGTTGACCATTTCATGAGAACAATCACTATGATTTTCTCCTCTTCAATTCCTGTGCAAAATATTGCAAATTTCCACTCAGACTCCCAAGAGATCTCGGTTCCACTTGCCTGTTCTGGAACAGAACTTACCTGTGCACCCCACGAGGTACAGTAGCAATTTCATTAAACTCTCAATGCAACCTCTTACATCAATAGGTCTTAAAACACTTAAGAGAATAACGTATCATTTACTCAACTTGAGCAGAGCACAGAGCAGTGAAGAGCTCTCAGTATCCACCAAAGTGCCAGAACTGGGTTTCTCCAGCTCCTATTCAAACTACTAAAGACAGGGAAAAAATTTTCACTCAGTGGTGGAAAAGTAATCTGAACTTCAGCTATTTGGGGCACTTTTCATTAACCAAATCAATGGCAGGCATCCTTCTGAATTTGCTCTATTCAAAGGAGTATCTTGGTAGGATGTGCCAAAGCATCCCAGTCAAGCTCGCAGTGTAGGAATAATCAGCTAATCTCTGACTTGCCATCTGCTCCCAAAAGCCTGACAGAGAATATCATCTGGAAACATGGTTAATAAGCAACATAGTTATGTGAGAAGGTCTTGTGTCGTGCAGCTAAGGAAGATCAGTGGCACTGACCCCAGTCCAGACACCAGGCTGGGAGGGAACAGCAACTCTGTGTTGGTTTGACTAAGCTTGAGTCTACCAGCACAAGATGCAAATCAACAAGGGCACCACCAACACATTCTGAACCAGTCTCAGCCTGCTGCTGCCAGACTTCACAATTTTAATAGTTAAACTCCCTTTTTCCTGTAAATTTTATTAAGGTTTGCTTGTTTTTCATGGACGTGTTTAAGTTGCAGCGTGCAGACATCCACACACCCAACCAAAATGGCCTCATATCACCAAACACAAAAAACTAGCAATTACAGTAAAAACAACAAACAAAAAAACCCCCAAGCCATTCCACATTAGAACTGAGCATTTAGGGAGAGTGTTAACTGTGAAACGTGTTCCAGCTACAAAACCAAAGGACAAAGCTGTGGCTGCGAGGCAGGGTTTGCCCTGAGCACTTCCAGAACTCAGCACTTGTGAGAATGGTCTGTTACTTAGTTTCATGCTGCTAATTTTTTCACTCACTCATTACAGCTGTAGCAATACTGTAAGGATTGCATTGCCCAATTCTAGTTTGGATACAATTACAAGTTTCAGCTGTTACTTTAATGGATTCATTTGCATTAACTGGAAGCATAACCATAAAAAAATAATTTATATTTCTTAAAGCAATGTTCCCAAATCTACAACAGATCAGAAGTAATGTTAATTTATAAATCTTTAAGCTGCTTGGGCCTGCCACCAAGTGCTGATTATCCACACAGTACCTTCAGACTGCAAGCTTGTAAAATTCTAGATACGATACAGAACAAAAGAGAAGAAAAGCCGACATGTGGAAGAAGAACAGAAGAGGGAAACCCTCTCTGAGCTCACTAGGATCATAAAGGTCATCTCTTTCCACCCCCTGCCATGGGCAGGGACACCTTCCACTAGCCCAGGTTGCTCCAAGCCCCGTCCAACCTGGCCTTGGACACTTCCAGGGATCCAGGGGCAGCCACAGCTTCTCTGGGCAACCTGTGCCAGGGCCTCCCCACCCTCACAGGGGTGGCTTATTCTTGCCAACAGTGTTTCTGATAGAATACAACTGGCTAAAAGAGCATGTTTCCATGCGTGTGACAAATTCGGCAGATATTAAAAAAATAAAAGAGAGAAACTACATCAACATCTGAGGTTACAAACCTCGAGGTATTTTTGTATTTGTATTTTTAATTGAACTTTGATCTACTGAAAAAACATGACAGCAACAGTTTAATCAGACTGATAATTTCAGCAAAATAAACCCCAGTCAGCAGTTCATGAGCCCCCATGTGTCTAGAAGGCATATCTTCAAGCATGAGGACTTATTTGGAAGCCTAAATTTAGATGTTGTAAAGTTACTAAATTTACCTTCGCTAATGAAGGCTAATTTGCGCCTTATTTTGGGGAAAGCTCCCTTTAAATTTAGATTTAGAAGCTCAATGAAAATAATTGTTCTTTGTTAAGAAGTTTCAGTAACTGCCAATCCTCTTTTGCATGCTGATACCCACAAAGCATTGAGGGAGAAAATTAGCTGGCTTTGAAATTTCTTCAGTGCTTCACAGTATAACATGTCCAGGAACATGTGGGCATCTCCACATGGCTGTTCCCAGCAAGTCCTGCCTCTGCCCCTGATGAGACAGAAACAAGAGCCTTATCAGAGGAGGACAGTGGATGGGCCCTGGCAAAGGGCAATACTTTGCATTCAGCTGGCAAAGAAATAGCCCAAACTAGCTTTAAAGCTTTCACAACAGGAACAATGAGGGGAGAAAAGAAACAAAGAAAAGTACAGCTCTGAATCGAGAGAGATGCTGGGCCTGTTGGGGTAACAGAGTTATGCCCAAGCTGCCAAATTAAATCAAGTTGCTGTGCAGGCAGGAAGGGCTGATATCCAATCCAATCTTAGATTTTCTTAGAGGAGACAAGGAAAGGAGCGTTTGCTTTCAGCTTCTCTGTTTAGTGCTATAAACTCTCCAGTTGTTCCATCCCATTTGGACAGGGCAAAATTTATAGTATGAAGGGGGTCTTTGGAGCAGAAGGGGCTGGAGGAGGAAAACACCTCTGGAGGAGGAAAACACCTCTGCCTGCTCAGGACTGGTCACGGGACAGTGTCTCTCCTCTCCTGAAGGGACACCTCCCACTGCCTTGGAGCACACCCAGGAACATTCAGTTGTACATATATGGTGCTGTTAGAGCTCTCTTACTGTATTTTCTGTCACAACACATGCTAACACTCTGTAGTTAGTGAGTTCAATCCCAAACCTGCTTTCCTGTCCCTTAAATAAACCACACCATTCCTGAACCTGGATCGTGCCAAGCCCTTATGGAACGTGACCAGACCTACAGAACGGGCTTGGTAACTGCATGATTTGTGCATCTGTGCTCAGGCAAGTTCTCCTCAAATCAACCAGATTTCTAGTGCTGAATTAGCTTTACCCAGAAATTAAGCCCAGCCCCACCTGGCCCCTCTGATCTCTGAGGACCAGCTGGAACACAAGCAGGTTTATTTTGTGCTCAATTCCCATACCTGACAGACAACAGCAGCCATTCTGCATCACCTCCTGGGACCTTATTGCCCTTCCCACACACCCCTTTGTCTTTTTTCAAGGCTTGAGAAACAAACTCAAGTCACATTTACTGCTGGGTACCCTCGAGCCAAGAACAGTTACCTCGGGACAGAGGATGCACACAAAGTTCAAGTTTCATCTCATTCAGTGATACCTTTTTCATATTCCAAATTCTGATTTGTTCTGTGGTTTCATAATCACCTGTGAAAACATCTGTCAGCTTAAATTCACCAGACAGTCAAAATTTCTGTGAAGTCCAATTTTTTTAGCCTGCACTGATTCTAGCATAATTCAGACACACAAATAATAATATTTCAGCAGGTCCCTGTTTCTTTTCAATCAGCAGTGTTACTCCCATTCATCCCGTATTTTGGCTCAAACAAAGTCTTACACTAATTTGTTTTACCAGCCTTGTTCAACTTATCACACAGGTATTTTCCTTTCAGAGCCTCATCAAAACAAGGATGAGCTAAACACTCCTGCATCCCTCCCTCTGGGAAGTGTTCTGATCACTGTGTTATGTCTTCTCCTGTGCATCATTTCATGTCTGTTCCCCAGCAATAGCAAAGTCAAGCTTCAATTCAAATACCACTTTTAGGGAGCTGTTTCTCAATCACTGAATCTCTTTTATATGTGCTAAATCAGTTTGGGGTTTGTTTTTTTTTTAAATATGCATTAAAAAAATTAAAGCATTATTCTGTCTGCTAAGGCAAATGATACTGGTTTGAGGACAAAAGAGAACAATTCTGGTTTCATCACTTAACTTTTCATAACTTCATCCTTATTCTGACTGCAGTATGATTATAAATGCATTTTGGACAAGAAGATTACTATTGAGCTTACATGTCTTAATTATGTTTTTCTTTGCATATACACAGCTTTGTTCTGGCTCTTTGCTGTGAAAATTACAGATTTGCTTGGACTTCAAACTGAAAATACATGCAGTTATTTCCATGGGAGACATTTAATTTTTTTTTCCAAGTAATTCGCCATTTGAAACCTAAACCCTTCAGTGCTGACAAATGCACCCCAAAAAATTAAGTATTTCTTAAGTCATTATAAAACCCACTAATCCTCCATTTCTATTACTTTTCATCCTAACCATCCATATAATGTCCCAATCTCTGTTTCTGTCGCATCTGTGAACTGTAGCTGCAAAGTTTAGGAATGAGTAAAACCAGAAAGTGAATCCCCCCTGCACAGATAACTGAAGAATAGTAACACTTCATTTTCCTGCTTTGAGTTATTTCAGCATTTAATTATAACATGGCCCCAGTCACTGGAGTTTTATTCAGTTTTTGGTTCATTATATAAGAATCACATCATACAGGCAATATATATATATATATTTATATATATATGATGCAATTTCACTCAAAGAAACAAATACCTCCTTGTAGCAAAAGCAACACTCTCAAATCAGTGACTTCAACTGAATTCTTTAGCAGGTATCAAACCACCACAGGACTACAAGGAGAATTTAAGTTCTTAATAACTGGAGCCCTTAGAGGAGGCTTAAAATAAATCAAGATTTATCTACCACCAGTAAAAACCACAGATACCTCCCTGAAGGTAAGAAGGTAACACTGGAGGTTTCAGTCACAGAATGCAAGAGATTTTACCTGACATCCCAAAAATTATTAGAATTTGCTTACAGGCACTTACAGAAGTACCAACAAGACAGGGATCAGAGCAAATGCTTCTTCTAGTTATTACATGGTTTTATAAACATGTAACAAATGCTGCAACACCTGGAGTTGAGTTTTTCAGACTCTCACTGTTCCCATGGCCCTGCTTTAACTGCTGGCCTTTGAAATGTCTGCTTTTGGCTGAGTGGTCACACAAAACTTCCCTGCAAAAGTGCCCTTTCCAGGCTCCTGTATGTGCAACAGGATGGGGATACAGGAACATGCACTCAGCAATGAGCTTGAGAAATGCTGTTCGAGGATTTACATTAAATAAGGCAAACAAAGCTCTCACGTCTTGAAATATGTTTACAGAAGAAATTAGTTCAATGGGAAGAACTGAAACCACAGAAATGGTTCATGTAGTACCCAGCCACCAGTTTCCATCACTCCAACAGACAAATTTTTACTTCTTCATAAATCATATTGTGTAGGCAGAGGACTACTGGCTTGGGTTTTTTTAAGACTTCATATCCTTTTGTAGAGGCACAAAGTAGAAAACAGGGCTTACCAGCTGGTATCTGGAGACTTCAAAAAGCTTCAGATCACAATAAATGTTTACTGTGCCCAAACCCCCACTCTGAGCTGCTCAGACAGACCCAGAATTAAGACAAAAAGCACCACACCACAAAACACCCCACACATGTAGAGCATGGATTTGTTCTCTGTGTGCCTCCCACACCAATCTCTCCTGACTCCTCCATCCTGTACAATGCAGACAACATCTGGTCCCAATGAAAACATCAAGGTAGTTGCCAAATTTTTTCCTCTATAAAAATCCCAATTCTTTATAGGTCCCCCAGCAAAACTGCCAGCTGCTTTAATCCACATTAGTACAACATATTTGTTGGACACAGCAGACCACTTACATGCAAACCAGAATTTTGCCTCCAGAAAAACAATACATGTTTCATTATACCTTTGCCCCATGCAAAGAACATACAAAAATCCATCATATTGAGACAGCAAATGTCTGAATTCCTTCTACACCTCAGCAGAACCTGCCTTCACTAGGAAGGTGATAATACTAAGGTATAAAGGCCATGAGAGTAACTTCCCATCTGATCTCACTGATTTAGCCTGGGGTGACTTCAGCCAGCCAGAACTCAGGAACCATTTTTACACACATCTGACTGTGTGTGATTTTACAGTTTTCAGATTCCATGGTGGTAAAATGCCTCCAAAACTGTCCCTCCACCAACATCAGCGGGGAAGAAAACGTGCTGGCTGAGGAAGGAGCTTTGAGACATATCCTCTAAAAGAAATACAGGATTAGAGAGAAAAGGGGGAAAAACCCAAACCAAACAACCCATCCCAAACCACCCTAAAAGTGCACGTGTGTGAAAGCACGGGAGAAGGAAGGTTAATTCTCTGTCTCTTCACAGCAGGAAGGAGGAAAGCTCAAGGTCCCTTATCTATCCTGTTCTCCATTATTTCACCTGCCTCATCCAATTTGGTTCCCATGCACAGTGGTTCTCTAACAGAGAGGTGATAAAAAAATACGAGACTTTGTGGAAGCTTTTAAACCTATGGAAAATTATTTTGGCCTTTTCAGTTTGTGTGTGAGTTCAATAAAAAATTACTTCTTTTAAAAACTGACTGATGTCACAGGACCCCAGATAACTGGCCTTTGCTTTCATCTATAGATAGTAACTCCATATAGGAGAGCTCCATAAATATCTGAATTAATTCATGCAAACAGTATTTTTTCTTTCTTTTTCAGAACTTTAAATGTCTGCATAAGGGTTCAGTGAAGACAGCATTTTCTGGAGCATGGACTGGAGAAGAAATTAATTTCCTCTGACCCTGAAGGAACTGAAATATGTGCAAGTGCTTCTCTGCCAAGACCTGCAAAGCAGTTGAGGGGAGGCAGAATAAAACAAGGCTTCACTCCATACATGCATTTATAAAATGCACATAGCTTTCTTATTAACATGTGTAACAGCCAAAGCTACATTCCCATCAAAGGTTTAATGGGCAGCAGCAGGCAGCTAAAAGAGAAGGAGCTGTACTGCAGTGCACTGCTATATTGAGTGAATAGTTACTAAGGTCTGAAGTAAAATAAAAAAAATAATTAAAAAAAATAAAAGGACAAAAAGCTGTGTTGGCCTTGATTGCCCAAACCCACCTACTTAAAGACTGAAACCCAAAACCTCGAGTCAAAATTTAAACCTCAAAATCACTCTATTGAGACCAGCATCAACAATTTTGTTACTGTCTGCCAAAATCTGCATCTATGGCAACAGCAGTAATTTCCTCCTTCCTTTATCCCAGGTCAAATGAACTTGATGGTGATGCTGAGCTTCCACACATGCTCCAAGGCTGAGTCTAAATTTGGATCAACCAATTGACTCAGAAAGCTGCCCAGAGTCCAAGAAGGAGGTTACCATGTTGCTCTAAATTACTTTAAACTTTCCACGCAAAAATTGCTTTTTACTGATCTTTGTCCTACATGTACAAAAGAACGAAATGAAACTCATAACCTGAAAATAGGATAAAAAAGGTAATTGTTCTGTTTTGTTAGGTTTTGCTGGTTTCTTACCCTCCCCAGCTGTAGCCTGTTTCCCATTCCATATATCTATTAGTTTATCTTACTTAAATATCTTTGTTGTGGCTCAAGTACTGTTCTACCCCAGTGAACAGTTTAGGACAATGTCCCAGTTTGGGACAGAGAAGCAGATAACTCTAAATGGGAGCAATTTCCAGACAGCCAGAACAAAACAGGAATTCAGAGAGAACAACAGGAACCTTGAATTCTATTTTGTTCACTCTCACCCAAATTTTTAAGGATCAAGCTAACTCCAAACACACACATATATATCAATTTCTCAATCTGAAGGGGCTGGGGAAACTCCCTAATTATACCGTGTCAAAATAAAAACAGCCTTCCTGATCAGCTTCATCTGTCTTGTTTCCTGACAAGCTCATTATTTTTACTTGTGTCTAGAAAAGAAGTTTGTGGAGTGATTATATAAATATCAGTACACATATACTCTGTGCCCATCATATGCTGGTAAATTGGTCTGTGACAGATTTTTGTTACATCTTGTTGATTCAACCTGTAACCACTGTATTAAAAAGGTCCCAAATTGGAGTTGTAATAGGAGAGGGATTTTTTTTGTTTGGTTTTAACAGTTTATTTTATTCACCCTGGCTGTAGGCAGCTGAAACCCTTCTCCAAGACCAGGTCAGTATATGATAAACAGTTTCAGTTGAAGAATGCAAGAAATTTTACCTGACATCCCAAAAATTAAATACTTCCACATTTTAGGGACACCACTCAGCAGAGGTTCCAGTTCAACCTTTCAGCTTCATTTTCCAGGACGGGCACAGTAACATGAGCAAGGGCAGGAAAAAAAATGTTCAGAAAATCCTTTCCCTCTGTTCTGAACCTCTTACTGGGATTTCACTATCAGGAGTAAAGATAGTGGAGAATCTGATTCATAAAAGAACCTGCCCTCTCTCCCATCTCATCTTTTACCTCCTTGGCTTTGAAAATAAGGGTTTCCAAGCCCTTTGAAGCTCCTTTGCCCAGGTGAGTGCCCTGGCTACAAAGCTCCTTCAGAACTGCTCCACCTTTCTCTGTACAGAACCTCACATTCCTCATGTGCTTCCTGGCCACATCCTGACCCTCTTGGCCATGCCCAAGTTTTTATTTCCCCCATGTATTTTATCAATGAAAGATTCATGACAGAAACTTCAACTGGCTGAGAGCATCTGAGCTCTTCCTGCACAGCTGGTCCTCAGTTGGGCAGCAGTGCACTGATTTGGCTGGAATAAAAAAGGATGAAGGTGGCCTTTGCTCTCCTCTGATGACAAATGTTATCACACAGTTGATGTTTCACCAGCAGCAGACAGGGATTTTTATATTAAAATTTTTAATCCCACAGCAGCGTGCCTTGCTAGAGGGGGAGTGAGCAGCACTGCAGAGCAACCTGATTTGGGCACAGAAAGCGTGGCATAATTGTACTCTTCCTTTCCAACAGGAATAAAATATTAATTTAAGCATCCTGCTTTTTATTTTTTTCTTTTTTACGATATTCCAAATATAGAAGGTTATTTACAAGAACAAAGTTTTAAAGAATTTTTCATGAGATCCCCTGATGGTTTAATTAGGAGAGCCTGGAAAAAAAATACAAAACTTGATACTGTTACTATGGAGTGAACTGTCCCTGGAGGACTTCCCACAGACATTTTGTTAAATTAGCCGAGCTGGTAGTACTATAACATTCCAAGGGGTTTTGGGAAGCAAAACTACCTTTTGCTACCTGTTTCAGCCAATCTTTCCCTTACCTCAGCTTATGGAGGTTAACTATGCCAAACAAGAGTCCTAGGAAACCCACCCAAAGGGATGGCATTCCTCAGGAAGACATTCTGAACTATTACTGCTAATTATTTGAGTTACATCCTCAATTCTTCTCATGTTTTCAAACCTTACTGTCATTTGCATTCAAGCACTGTTTATTTAACAATTACCTAAGCAAAACTTCTTTTTATTAAACCTTCAACATTTCAGACCTGCCAAGTCATATCTTCATACCAGGAGTACTTCTGAGCCAAACAAAAGCCACGGTCAATGGGACACACTGAACCCATAAAAATCTTTAAACAATACTACAATCTACAGCCAAAATCTCCAGTAGAAACCTCATTGCCAAGCTTTTATTTCCACCAACGCAAAGCCACCCTTCAACACCCTGCAACAAAGCTGAGAAACACACCTGACACTTTATTCTACTGCCTTCATGTAACAGCTACAACACTCAAGAAAAATTTTAAGAGACTGTGTCTTATTATCAACCTTTCACACCATTAATACGCATTTCCACTTTTTTTGTTTCCTTTGAGAGTGTCTTTTGTTTTGTTTTCCTAACCAAGTGGGGTAATTTTATAACTTATAGTGCAAAAAGAGACCTCTCTGCTGCATCCTGCTGAGGCCCAACACAGCAGACTCACAAGGAAAGTCTCTGCTTTTGGTCCTGGAGTACATTCCAGTGAAAAGTCATTTCTCCCTCCCTGGCCTGAAGGAATCTGAGCAAGTTCCCACTCCCCAGGAGAGGTTCTCATTCACCTCTGCTGTATCCTGTCTTGCTAAAGTCTGTAAGACATCTTCCAAGTGAAAATACATAATTCATCTCCATGATTATTTTATTAACTTACATGGGTTTAGCACAGTGTTCCTCCCATGCTCAAAAAGTACTTTTTACTTTCACATTTCTGGAGGTTTTTAAGACGAGACTGGATGTGGCATCAGTGCCATGGGCTGGGAACCACGGCGGGGTTGGATTGAGGGTGGGACTTGATGATCTCAGAGGTCTTTTCCAACCTGGCTGATTCTTTGATTCTATGACATCAAGAGCTCTTTGTATCCAGCACAACAAGCGCTCTCAGATTTTAACCTGAGTAAGGACTCATGGGTTAGGTCCTTTCCTTCTGCTGTAGGTTCTTCTTACCTATAGATAAATCTTCAATTAAGATGAGGAATATGTTTAAGACCAGGTATCAGAAGGAAAAAGCAAGTAAGGGAAGCCATGAAAAGCAAGTTGGGAAAGTAGAGCAAGTTTTTACCACTCCTATTTTTCTTTGTTTGCTTTAAAATGAACCTATACTGTGCAGCTGAGAGAATGGAGGGCTGGAGACTGCAATGTTTTGAGTTGCATTTTCTTCTTTTAAAGTCTCCAAATAATGACTTCAGGTCTGGATTCCTTGTTCTCAGCAATGATGGATGCCCTTTGTCACTACTGTATATTATTTACGCTCCCAACTAACAATAAGGAACGTTAGACACAGCTGCACTAGAGTTAAGAGTTACTCTCATGTGGCTTTCCAGAGTTATGTATCTAAACCCCAAGTAACTTGTCAGGTTGAACATTTGACTATAATTGGTTTAAACCTGGATATTTGCAACAACATCAGCTATACCAGAGATCTATGCAGCCGTTTTTTCCAATCTGCAACAGCGCCCGAGAACAGGTGGCCAAGTCAGTCAGCCAGACTAAGCCTGTATTCATATTCTCCCAGTGCTCCCTAGGCCTCAAAAACCTGCAGCTCGAGTGCTTTGAACAAGAGGGAATATCTGCACTTCACCACCTCTCCCATGGACGTGAAGGTGTGACTTCTCCTGGCACAGCCCCACAGCACACCCACGTGGGGTGGGAACAATTCACTCCTGCTGCTCTCATGAACCTTTGCATTTCATCAGACACCTCCAAGTCCTCACCGAAAAGAAACCAATTCTCTACTCACCTTCTCCACATCACTCGTAACATCACAGGCCTCTTTCCCTCCTCTCCCCTGTATTCCCTTTCCAGACTGACAAGCACAGCCTATTGAACCGCGCTGCACAGACACCATTCTGTGTACAGATGATGCCTTTCATCAGTCTCTGAATTGCTTCCATTGCAACTCTCGAGGCTGGAGGGATGATAGCTGTGCAAAGATCCAGGCAACGCATGGATTTATATGGTCATAGAATGTTCCCTTCTGTTTTCTATTCCTTTTCTAATAATTCCTAACCATTGAGCCCCCTTTTTGACAGCTGCCAAGCGCCCTAGCTGATGTGTTCATAGAATTCCCTATTTTAACACGAAGATTGCACTCCTGAATTATAACAACAATCAGAGCCCAGATTTCATATTAAAATTAGGATTCCTATGTATATCACTCCAACATTTATGTAGACTGAATCTCATCTGCCTTTTTATTATCCAGCCACTCAATACTCCAAGGCCCTTTTGTAGCTTTTCACAGTTCACCCTCATCTTTCTTTCTTGACTATGGATCATCAGCATACCAGTGCTACTTTCTTCCAAGGAACAGTAGAACACGACTGCTCGTAACTTCCCTGCACTGTGAAAGCTGACTCTCTAACATTCATTTCTTACATTTTTAAATCACCTTTTGTCAGTGCAACCACCTTTGTTCCTATTCCCCTTGGCCCCCTAATAGCCCCAGCTGATCCCTTCAAAGGCTCCAATAACTGCAGTAGGATCAACTTCCCACTACAAAAGTTGCATTGATTCTTCTTCACTTTGCTATGTTTCAACCATCAACTAGTTCTAC
The DNA here is from genome assembly GCF_003984885.1 of Neopelma chrysocephalum. Classification (NCBI taxonomy): domain Eukaryota; kingdom Metazoa; phylum Chordata; class Aves; order Passeriformes; family Pipridae; genus Neopelma; species Neopelma chrysocephalum. The sequence continues at coordinate 2,205,101 of NW_020897751.1, forward strand.
TCCTCATTAGTTTCAACCAGCTTGCCTACTATTGACACAAGGCTTGTGGACCCATGGTTTCATTTAATGCCCCTGAACTACTTTTCAAGAGCTATTTTTCATTCCTCAGTTGTCTCTTCCTCATGGTCCTGTTCCCCTTGTTGATACCAAGCCCAGCTGCCGTGGATTCTTGGCTCTAACTCCTACAAGTAAGTACAGTATGGTCGATGCAAGAAGGGCTCTGGGAACAATATTAGGAATTACACCCCCTGCTCCTTGACAATATTCTTTAGAATCCTCTCTAGAGGCAGCACAGCGTTACAACAAACAAAACCCCACCACAAACCAGACCCTCTTCAGTCCGTGTGTATTGAACACGTCACTGCACTGGAAGGAGGATCATCTGCCTGCACTGCTCAGTAGTTTGCTGAGCTGAAAGCCCTGCTGTATTGTGCACGTGAGGGAATGAACTGGCAGAGAAAATAAACTAAACTCCACCAAGCTCAAGGGTCTGGGGACATCCCAGATCATAATTCTGCACAGCAGTTCCATTGTTCTCCCCCCCACACACAGCCCCTAATACGTGCTTTCCTCCAAGGATAAGCATCTCTTCTATTCTTGCTTAGTTTTATTCCCTTTGTCTCAAGCTTTATTCATCAAAAAGCTCTTGTCAAAAGCTGCTATCAACTCCTGCAATTATTTTATAAATATATCTATATTATATGTCTATATATAGATACATAGTGTTACATTGCAACTGGATAATACATGACCTTGCAACTTGAAAACTTTTTTGTTCTAAAATCTCCACAAAAAAGGAAAGTTTTCAGTTATCCAGTAACCTTGCTGATGCTGAAGTGAGGCAACATTCAGTTCTGGCACCTTAATCTGGCAAAGTGGTGAACAGGAACTTCACAACTGTGGCTTTTTGCACCACCAGCACCAACTGTGTTAGGTCTGGGGCTCATTTGCTTCAGGCAACGAACAGTTGTGGAATAACATCATTCCAGAGCTAATAACTTTCAACTTTACGTGGCTTTGGTATTTAGGATATCCTTCTTAATTTGAGAGGAGATTTTTGCCACCAGCATAATATTTTACATCCCTGTTAATATTCATGAGGCAAACATTTCTTATATGTGTGTGCATGTAATTTTTTTTCTTTCTACAAATGGCAGTAAGAACTACACTTTAAACCCCCTTTTCTTTGTGTTTCTCATTCTTGCAACTGCTTCTTTTCTTTCAGTGTCTTTATGAATAAAGGTAACATTAATTTCAAAATATTGTTAGGGAAACTCTTGCATCTTATGGAATTCACGATTTATATTGTGCTGCAAAACAATCCCTTCTTTGCTATGGGGAGCACTTTCAGCTTTTATAGGATTAGTCAGTGTGGGGAAGTTGATTTATCTGCTTTAGCAGTGTGCAGATATGAGCACAACCTGTGCATGGGGCTCTTTGTAGCAAGAAAACTGAGGGGGGGGTGTGCTGAGCCCAGCCTGGGGTTTGGTGGTTTGAGTGTGTCGAGGAGATGATCCCTCTCCCCTCTTGGTTCTCACTGATAAATGATGGCTGCAGCATCACCTCTGTGACACAGCTGCTGATTGTAAATTATAGTTTGATAGACACAGAAATTAACAGTAGAAAGGTCTTAAGTCTGTTCCTTTTATAGCTTTCTAGTGTTGATTTGGTAATTGCAAACTGCGGTTAAAATAACTGACCAACTTGACACGGAGCAAATTGATTCAGAACTTCAATCTTCTGCTGCCATGCACCGTTAACTTTGCTCTGCAGCTCCTGTATTAGACAACCTCATCTCCAGGCTGGCAGCCATACACCTGCTCAGGAGGGGAAAAGCCCTGCTCAGGAGAGCCTAAATGCAACCAAGGCAGAAACAGTGCTGCCAAAAGGCCCTGCCCATCAAGACATGGCTGCATGTGCATCACAAATTACCCTTTCAGTGACAGGGATCCCTGTCTCTTCCCAAGAGGAAGAGCTTGATTGTCATCTTTAGGACTACTTGCATTTTTGGGAATCACAAGGTAACTTGACCAGCAAGTGGAAAATATTTTAGATCTCACTGGATGTGTGGACAGACTCTTGGACTGGGAATGAGCCAATGGTCATGGTTCATAGGGGTATTGGTGATTTAGGACCTGGACTGTTGAGGAGGGGCCTCAACAGTGTGGGATTGGGACCTCTGTAGTAACATTCTCTGAAATGTTGCATGTGCTGTGCACAGGACCAGAGAAGTGAAAAGCAGTGATTGAAAAATGATATAAGGAGAGGGGGAATGGGGGCAATGTTTGAAATGGGAAACTTGTATATCAGGTTTAGATGGTTTTGTCAAAATAGCAGTGGAACTAACTGTTGCTGCTTTAAGCAGAGATTGAGAGTGAAGGGTAATTTAAATGGAAAAAATGGGGTCTCGAGAGCAGAGCAGAGGGGGAGAATCTCCTACTTTGAACTGCTGGTCACTCTTCTTTTGATGCAGCCCAGGATGCAATTGGTCTTCCTGACTGCAATAGGCTCTGGCCTCTTGATTAACACAGCTGTGATTTATCCCAACCCCAAAATCAAGGATTGACCTTGGGGAACACAGAACTGCTCAAACACACCTTAGCTCTCAGCTCAGCAGCTGTGCAGCCCAGCTCAGCTCCCTGCTGTAAGTCCCACTGCTGGCAAGAGGCAACACTGTGCCTTGGACTAAAGCACAAAGGCTGTCAGGCCTGCTGATAACACACTCCCTCTGGATTCAAGTCTTGATGCTCCACGCAGAGCATCTGGGCTGATAAGAAACCCGTTCAACACACAGCAGGTCAGGCCAGGATGATTTGCAAACTGTGAAATCCAGCACCCCTGTCAGCTCCTCAGACTGTTTCCCTCTTCTGCTCAAGATCAGCCACTTCCAATTCTCTGGACAGGACCCTCAGACTAGAAGCATATGGTTTTCATGCTAATTAAGGCTACTAGTCTTCCCAAAATTTCCATGGAACATCTGATCTCTGTCTCACTCCTACCCTAGCAGCAACACCCCTCAGGGATGCAAACTGCATGGACAGCAGGGAGCAACAGCAAGGGAAAAAACAAATAAAACATGATATCAACCACCAGTATGGCAACCATTATACCTAGTGGATCCATCATTTAGCAACAATTGTATCTAAGATTTATTTGCAAAACTGAATCAACCAAGAATGCATTATGTATTCTGCCTCACTCCACCACAACGTTGCACAGATTCAAATCAATCTAATTTAAAGAACCATTTTCCTGTGAAGGTAAGTACTATTCCCACAGTAAACAGCTAAACCATTTTCTAGCATTAATGATTTACATAATTCTTAAGAGCAGCACTGCACAGTCATATAGAATCTTTAAGGTTGGAAAAGACCCTTAAAATCATCAAGTACAACCATCAGCCCAGCTCCACCACCATGTTCCCAAGTGCCATAGCCACACATTTTTTGAACACTTCCAGGGATGGTGACTCCACAATGCCACTTCTCATCCCACATCACCAAACAACAGATTCCTCAACCCAAAATCAAAGGGCTAACTCCCTCTAAACACACTGCTTAACACTAGCATGGATTTGCCAGCATATTGTTGAAAATTCTCTTTATTTTGGGAGGTATTTCTGTTTATTTGTTTCCCTACAGTTCAATCTGAGATGCTTCACAGCTCAAAACATGTTCTGAAGGCATTTTATTTAAAAAGGCCCAAATATCCGTTTCATACAGTCCATTACATCAGAACATTGCAACAATTTCACCTACTTCAGCCCAAATAAGAAATGATTGCACATATTCCTTAAACAGAGAAGCTTATGTCAAAGAAAATAGCTTTCAGATGTTTTACAACACTTTCATCCACAAAGGGATGCTTGAGGCTTATGAAAATATGCACCTGCTCATTTGAGAGCAGGTCTTTACTCCACAATGGGAGAAAACAACAAAAAAAGTGAAACTAATGCAGCAATTC